>NW_027261968.1:0-37666 GCF_043381705.1 Parasteatoda tepidariorum | reverse complement strand
CAATGCCAATTCCTTTAGAAATTAAATTTAATTTCTTACCTGCTAATTGTATTATCCCATTAACATGATTTAAGTTTTCAAAAAAGTTTAAATCTTTTACCATGTGTGAAGTAGCACCAGAATCCAAAATAAAAACAGTTTCGTTTTTACCGGTAGTACTAGAGTTTATTTGGTGTTGTTCTTGTTCTGCGGTAAGAGCGAAATTTTCACTAGAATGTTTATCTTGATTTTCAAATGCACAATGAGCGTTATTGTTTTTGATTTTGTTCATACCCGATTTATAGTTCGAAAATGTTCTTTTTTCTTTAGATGTTTGGTTTTGATTTCCCTCGTTCTTGTTTCGGAAAATAGCAGTCTTTAGCTAGGTGATTCGTTTTGTGGCAGATGAAACATTTCTTCTTGCTTCTATTTTCATTTTTATGTTTTACTCTGAATGCTTCTGTTCGTCTGGGAATATCACTTCTTAATTTTGATAAGATGTTTTCTTCTTCCCGCAGTATTTCTAAAATTTCCTCCATTTTTTTTTCGCGTTGGGTTTTCAAGATCTCTCTTATTTTTGCAAATTTTCCTCTTAATCCTCTAACAGTATAATAAACAAGTTCTCGTTCTGAAATTTGCAGTCCAAGTGATGAACATTTCGTTTTAAGTCCTCGTGATCTTGCAATATAGTCTGACACATTTTCATTTTCTTTCATTTCAAGATTTTTTATTTCGTTACTTGCATCGATTTTTCGATCTTCTGTTTTACCAGTAAATGTGATTTGAATTTTTTCCCATAGAATTTTTGCGTTAGTTTCGTTTGCGAACTGAAGACTTTGGTCATCAGAAAGCGATAGTTGTATGTATGCAACTGCGTCATCATTGTTTAATGTCCATTGTTCCTGCAATTTTGGATCAACGGGGGCTTCTTCAGTTAGCACATTAGCAATTTTCTTAAGTGTCAGCAAAGCTTTGACTTTAATACTCCACTGATAGAAGTTATCACTGTTCAGCAGTGGGATACTCGGCAGATCCCTGTTCATTTTGATTTTGGAATCTAAACAATGTAAATCACGGCGAAACTAAGTGAAACTTTTTACTGCGTCATAATTTTCAAAACCACAGCCGTGCTGCCAACTGTAGTCCGTGGATCGAGATTCAGACAGAAAGTAAAAGTTTATTAACAAAAAGCAAACAAACACATACAAATTTAAAAAGAACGCCATCTGGCGGTATAAAAAGAAAAAGACTTCGTAGCTATCCTTCCCAGGGAATGACAACAAAGATCACGGCCGAAACCTTAAACTAATTAAATTAGAGCATTCTTATTAACCTGTAACATTGCCTGCCACCTACCTCAATCAAGGAAAAGTGCACATCATTCATATATCACGAATCTTTATCTCTGGTCATTCAAAACTTGTTTCACAGTAGTTTTGGAGCAGCTTTCCTTGCGATCTTTCTTGTCGACTGATAATATTGACCCCTACCTTAATTAAAATGCTATTATTTGGAATATCTAATTTAAAATGATAATTTTAGGTTTTAATAACAATTTGTTTAGTTCTAATTGTTGTTTAGTACACAATCTTAGTTTCATTAATTAGCTATTATATTAAGTTATTTAAAATAATTTTTATGTTTTACTAAAACAGCAATTTAAAGTAGGGTTCGTACTGGCAACTAAAAGCTGTTTTGGCACTCTTTTATTGAGATGAGAGAGGGGGGGAACTTAGTTTTGTAAAAATCAATTAAGGAAAGTTGCTTTAACCTTTCAACTGTCATGCCCGAAATAATCTTGGCCACAGAACTGGTGTTTCAAATTGTCACGCCCGAGTATTACTCAGGGTAATATATTTTTATTTTAATGCATCATATTGTTATACCCGAATATATATTGTGCGAAGTTTATTTCGACTTCATCTCTTTGTTAAACCCGATTCTATGTAGGGAAAGTTAATTTGGAACAATAGATGGCTGCACTTTACTGAAGGTTTCAAAGGTTTTTTTTCTTGTTTTTTTCTGTAAAATGGCATCTAGTTCTTTGAAACATTAGAGAGATGATTTATTTTTGCATGTAATTCAATGTATTAATTTTTAACTACTAAGTATATTTTGTTTTATACACACACAAGAAAATCTCTACACAAGAAGCAAAAGCACCACACTTCACGACGACATGGACTGTATTTATTAAAAAAGAAGAGAAGTAAAAATATATATGTATATTAATAGCGCCATCTATTAAGTAACAAGGCAAGACATGAACATTCACCCCCCGTTGACATGTTATTAACATTCAACAACAATCAAAATAAAATTGAAAAAATATATATTTCACAATAAAATAAGCATTATTTGGCATAGGAAGAAGACACACTCGTGAGATGGCTCGCTTGTACTCTCCATGTTGAGTTTTAACCATGACGACCCTGATTAAATTATCAGTACCACTAAATATCTCTACGATTCTACCCAAAGGCCATTTAAAGGTAGGCATATTATCTTCGATGAGGATCACTAAATCACCAATTTTAATATTACACTTTTTGAACTGCCACTTATTACGTTGTTGTAAATCACTTAAATATCCTCTGTACCACTTATTCCAAATAAGCTGTACTAATTTTGTCACGTTTTGCCATCTCCTGAGTGTACCTTCCTTTGACATGATTAGGTTGGGTTCAACAATCGAGTTCATGGATCTGCCTATCAGAAAATGAGCTGGTGTAAGAGCATTTAAATCGTCCACACTGCTCGATAAAGGGCACAAGGGCCGGGAGTTTAAAATTCCCCCGATTTGAATACAGACAGCTAAAAACTCTTCATAGGTCAAAAATTCTTTGCCAACAACTCTCTTAAGATGGTATTTTACAGACTTTACGGCAGCCTCCCACAAGCCACCAAAAGAAGGCGCTCTCGGCGGAATGAATTTCCATTCAATATCTTCACTAGACAAAAAGGCAGAGATCTCTTCTTCTGGCTGCTTAACTAATCTCAAAAGCTTATTAATTTCCCTATTTGCGCCAACAAAATTTTTACCGTTATCGGAATACAATTTAGAACTCTTACCACGGCGAGCAAAAAACCTTTTAAGAGTGGCAATAAGAGCCTCCGAAGTTAGATCCGATACCATCTCTATATGAAGAGCCTTTGTTACAAAACAGACAAATATACATAAATACATTTTATGGAGCACACCTTTTCTCTGATTTCGATATTTGATCATAAAAGGACCACAGAAATCAACTCCAGAGAAATTAAAGGGAAAATTTGGAACTACTCTGTCTATGGGAAGACTACCCATTAGTTGAGTCATCGCAATTGGTTTTGCTTTAAAGCAAACAATACACTCGCACACTAATTTTCTGCACAGAGAGCGACCACCCAAAGGCCAAAACCTTTCTCTAACTAAGTGCAGAAGGGAAGAAGCCCCAGTATGAAGATTTTTAATGGGACAATGCACTATTATTAGATTTGTCAATTTATGTTTATGGGGTAAAATTGCAGGATATTTAGCATCATAAGGTAAATCTGAATTACCCAGTCGTCCATCTACTCTCAATATTCTATCACTATCAAGGAAGGGATTTAGATTTTTTAATTTGCTCTTAGGGGGAACAACCTTCTGTTGTTTTAAACCTTGAATATCATTTAAAAACACCTCTTCTTGGACCATTCTGATCAGTCTCTTTTCAGTTTGGTCTAACTCTGAAACACTAAGAGGTCCAGATTCCTTTAAATTAGATTGCTTAACATTAATTACAAATCTTAACACATAACTAAATATACGAAGAATTTTCACATAGTTATTACTTACACTTAATAAATCATATAAAAGAGATAACTTATAGTTAGTTGAAATACAAACATTAAAAACTGGAGTATCAGAATCAACACCTGTCTTTAGTTCACAAGAGTAGTCATATTCGTTCGTCATGGGTGAGCTTGTTTGCTCATTGAATAACTCACCTTGTTCCAGAAATGGTGGGCCATTCCACCAAATTTTTTGATAGTGAATATCACGAGGGCTTAACCCACGGGAAACAAGGTCGGCAGGATTAAGAGATGACGGCACGTGGGCCCAGTGACAGTTTTCTGTCAAGGTTTGAACCTTGGACACACGATTAGCGATAAATGTCTTCAGGTGGTTCGCAGGTGTATTCAACCACGCTAATGCAATCGTAGAATCAGTATGAAGTACCGTTTCACTAATTTCTAATCGTAAAGATGCACGTAATTTTTGCACAAGCTGGGCTAAAAGAACTCAGGCACACAGTTCAAGACGGGGAATCGAAATCACTCGAATTGGTGATACACGTGATTTGCTTGCGATAATAGTCACTTTAGCACTATGTGTTGAAGTGAAACATTGAAGATAAACTACAGCTCCATAGGCTGCTTCAGATGCATCTGCAAATCCCTGAAGGACAATTTGTTGAAATTTGTCCGATAGAATGAATCTATCAATTTTCACATCCTCGATGCACTTTAGTGTTGTCACAAAGTCATTCCAATCATCGCTGATTGGATTTGGCAGAACTTCATCCCAATCTAGTTTTTGTTGCCACAATCGCTGTAATAGGATTTTAGCTCTTGTCAAGACTGGTGCTAAAAAACCAAGATGGTTGTATAATTTAGCTATCACGCTGAGAACTTTGCGCTTAGTGTACGATGATTTTACTGCTGTTGAGACCTTATAAACAAACTTATCTTCGAATGGCTTCCAGCTGATGCCCAGCGCTTTAACTGATAAGTCATTATCGATAGAAAATGAGTGCTCGACATCAGATGAAGCTGAACTATTCCACAACTGATTAGAATTCGAAGACCACTTGTGAAGTTTCATTCCGCATGACTGCAGAGAATCTCGCAATTGGAGTTGTAATTGACGGGCAGTTTCTAGATTCTGGGCTCCGCTTACAACATCATCCATGTACAGACTTGCCAACTCTCCTACTTTTAGCACGAGTCTCCTGCTTTTGCCTCAAATCTTCGCCCTCAGGCCTTCAGGGTTTTTTCTCCTGCTTTTTTCTTTAGTGCAAGATAGAGGAAAAAAACAACAATTTGTGCAATTTCCTTCCCAACTTGTGCTTCAGATCATGCTGGGCATTTATTTAGAAAAATTTTGCCCCATAGCAACATCACTAAAAGTTATGGTGAGTGTGAACCAAAACAGCAGCAATAACCATGGAAATGGCAAAATCGGAGATAGCTTGGACACCATTAGGCAAAATGTTTTTTCACTTTCTATAGATGCCAGGTTTTTTTTTTAAAATAATGCTAAATCAGCAGCATCTGCAGTTTTAAAACAGTAGCAGTTAATAAAAAATTAAGAAATACATTTATAAAGTATTGTATTCATTATTGACATATTTTGTTAGTTTTGAACTTATTCCTAAATTTGAAAAGAATATTCTATAGAACCTTATATTTTATAGTAAGAACACGTATCTTTATTAGTCAGTGTCAGAATCTTACTGTGGTCTATTTTATGTAATGTAAATAATATATTTTGAAATAAACTTCTTGTAGGAAGTGTGAATCAGGTTTAATTTTCAATATTGCTCGTGATACAGAAAGAGTCTCCTGCTTTTTTATTTTCTAAGGTTGGCAGATCTGCATGTAGGTGTCATGCAGAAGAGCTTCCAAAGCCAAAGGATATCTATATTTTTCATCTTCGGCCAGTTGTTGCAGAGTTCTTATTGCAAGAGGAAGGGGGCATTGGACATTCCGTAAGTTACTGTTTTCAATCTGTAAACTGAAACTTCAGCATCGAGTCCAGGCTTCCACACTATTCTCTGAAGGTCTCTTTGATCCGGATCTATCAAGATTTGTCTATACATCTTTTTTATGTCCGTAGTAAAGGCATATTTGTGCCTTCTAAAACGAGAAATTGTTTCAAACACATCTTCCTTTACTTCACCTTTCATTAAAATGTCATTCAAACTTAGGCCTGTTGTAGTAGGAGATGAAGCATTGAAGACGACTCTCATCTTAGTAGTCAATTTATCAGGGCGTAATATTCCATGGTGTGGTATGTAGTAATGTGTGGGCGGCTCACTTTCTTCAATCACCTTTTCCAAATGGTCCAGTTCCTCATACTCACGCAAGAAATCCGTATATAACGACAAATACTCTGAGTCCCTAGACAAACGCTTCCACAAACAATTAAGTTGCCTCAAAGCTATGTTCTTAGACTGTCCAAGACACGACGGATCCTTACTCAAGGGCATTGCAACTACATATCTACCATCGGCATTTCTTCTATGGGTGCTTACAAAATGATCCTCACAAAAAGACGCCTCTGTATCCTTTGCAATTTCTACTTCGACATTTTCAATTTCCCAAAATCGTTTTAAAGTTTTATTCAAGTCATCGTCAAGAATCAACCCACAATGAACATGACCAACATCTTCTACCTGATCAACGCTGCCACTCACGACAAAACCAAACACAGTATTTTGCAACAACAATTTGGAATTTTGAGCATAAAATCGTTCTGGCCTCAACAATTCGTAAAACACCTCCGCACCTAATAACATATCAATTTTCTCAGGTTTGTTGAAATTATTATCAGCTAATGACACGAACTCTGAAACACTACCATCCACATCAATTATTCTATTTGGAATGAGATCAGTAATTTTGTCAACCACTAGCATCGATAATTCTCTAACAAAACTCTTATCCTTATTTGCCACTAAAGTTCTAACACAATTGTTCACTACCATAGTTGCATCATTAACACACGAAACCACGGTATTTATTTTCTCCAATTTTAATTGCAACCTCTGCGCGCACGCCTTAGTACACAAACATGATTGAGACCCAACATCCAGCAAACATCTAACTTCAATCCACTCAGAAAATTTATTTTTAACATGTGCGCGAACTGTACTCAGAAGTACGTTTTTAGGTTTGTTTTTCTCAAGGCTAGTCGCTACAATTTGCGGTTGCGATGTCACTTCCGAAGTTTCCTCTTTCTTCCTTGGAACGAAAGCTGGGGCATCTAATTTGAATTGAGAAGTGGGATGATTAAAATATTCACGCGGGAAATGAATCATCGTATGATGAGGCTTAGAGCAGAAACAGTTTTTCTTTGAAGGGCATTCACTTAACCTGTGGGGTGCGAAACAACGAAAACAAAGATTATTCCCTTTCAATACCTCAATTCTCTCATATACTGACATAGTCTTAAATTGGGGGCAGGTAGCGAGGGGATGTATATTTCTGCACAGAACACACTTCGAATTATTAGTCTCCGCAACAAACACTTTAGATATATTTTTGTCAGCACGCAAAGGGGAATACTTCTGAAATTTATTTCCTCCCACGCGTTTTATTTCACCAGCACTATTCCGATTGATTAACTCATTTGTACCTTTACCTCTCGATGATAAGTAAATATCACATTCACGTCCAAGTTGGTGAGGTAAGAAAAAGGTTTCACCTTGCTTAATCCCAATGTGAGTCATTAATTCCCGATCAAGGGTTTCGAAAATTTTATCAGAAACAATAAGATCGCATAAAGATTTAAAATCCGTAACTTTACGTATTTGGCAGTAATAGTCAAAGGATGCACATAGTCTAGAAGCAAACTGGACATAACTTTCAGACGGTAATTTTCTAGCCCTTTTAAAATTATTCAGGCATTCTTGGGGAGTAGGTTCAAATTCTTTTAAAACCAAATTTTTTAACTTTTCGTAATCACACAAATCTCCCTGACTAACATACACTAATAAATTATTAACTCTATCTCCTAAAAGATTTAACAGAATTTCGGCTTTATATTTATTAGGCACTGATTTATTTTCGAATGCTTTTTCTAACAAATTGAAAAATAAATTAAACGATTCTGACTTAGCCAGCACTGAAATTGTTAAAACCTTAACACTTTTGATTAAACTTTCCAAACTATCTGAATCTGTTTCGCCATTCACTGTAGTCTGAGGTGCATTAGCTAGGTTACCACTAATTTTTGCCAACTCTAACTGTTTTTCTAATTGAGCTAACTTTAATCTTTCTAACTCTATTTCCTGTTCCGATTCTTGTTTAGCTTTTTCTAACCTTTCCTTTTTTTCCTCTAAAACATGCCCAATTAGATCACGCACAAACTCAATATCAGTTTTAACTATATCACTATTTTCAATTAAGAGCTTTAAATCTACTATTTTAGGATTATCTGGAATTATTAAACCTAATTCCTGAGCAATCATAATCAACTCATCTTTTTTAAAATTCAACTTAAGTGCCATTTTAATACCCCTCACTGCTAAAACAACACTTTTAAATTAGAAATGCTATCACTTGAACTCCACACCCAAATCGAAGGCAATTACTAAACGAAATTACTTAACAATGTAAACAACACACAAAACGAAAGCAACTCTACTAAGGCAATACATATCAAAAACACTCAACGCAGACCAAAAAGAAACAAAAAACACAATCGAATAAAACAAAAAAGATATAAACCAAACTAGGCAGAAACGAAAGCTAAACCAGTTCAATTCAATAAAACAAGCAACACAATTCTCAAATTACAACTAATCGAAATTCCACTTACCCTGAAAATCACAACAAACTAACACCACTACCTTTTGAGAATCTAATTAATAAGCCATAATTTATAACTCCCTACGCAACACACATGTGAAATCACGATTTTTATTTTATTTTTAAAGAGACACTTCACTGACCTCTATCACAATTTTAAATTCACAAAATACATTCCCTAATCACTGACTAACACCTCCGAGCTCATGTCGGACCAAATGTTTTATACACACACAAGAAAATCTCTACACAAGAAACAAAAGCACCACACTTCACGACGACATGGACTGTATTTATTAAAAAAGAAGAGAAGTAAAAATGTATATGTATATTAATAGCGCCATCTATTAAGTAACAAGGCAAGGCGTGAACATATTTGATTTTGTTCTAAACATTTGATTTTTGCAATGAAAAAAAAATTTATAATTTATGTACCCAAATCATCAAAATAACTTAAAAGTTAAAAGGTTGAAAAAAAGTTGTGTGAAACTGCTGATGTATTGGATTGTGTTGTTGATTAATTGAGCTGCAAGTTCTGAAATTTTTTATTCTTTGTTTTTCACCCTGATATCATGAATTACTCCTTACATGAACAAAACGTTAGGTCTCGATGTATTCCTTAAATCAGTATGTATTAATATTTGTTTGAATTGCCTTTTTAATTTGCTGTCTCTTTTATTGCTTAAAATAAGTAACTAACAGAAAACCAGTTTATTCTCATAAGTGAAACTAAATAAATTCCCTATTAAAACCAACAACTTGTTTTAAAGGGACCAATTTAACAAAGTTTTGTCAATTTAGCTTGGCAGTTTGCTGAGTGCATTTTGATGATGTGCTGAGTGCATTTTGATGGTATGTGTTGAAGCAAAAGTTCAAAGTGGTACCTACGGAAATTAAAATAATGGGCAGTTGTTTTTTCACAAAGTATCTATTTTATTAATTTCTAAAAAAATAATAATAACGATTGCATTTTGTTTACTTTATTGTTTATTGATTGTGTATTGTATTAATTTGATTAAATATTATTCCAGGGTACTTTATGAAGGAAAGGAGAAAGTCATGGCTGGCAGTGAAGTGGTCCTAAATGCAGCAGGTGGTCATTTAGCGAATGTGATCAAAAACTTTTATTACATATCGGAGGGCACCTGAAAATGCTCCCTGCAATCAACTAGTTGTTACTGATATGTGTATCATATTAGCAAATAAGGTAATTTATCTTTGCTTCTTCTATTGTCTCCTTTTATTGAGCTTCCAATATCAGTTTAAACACATAGCTAAAAATTTGTTAAAAATTGCTTTTTATTGTGTGAAAAAGTTTTTTTTTCCTGCAGATTTATTCTAAAAAGTTTAGAAGGTAACGCCATGCAAGGTCTTTAAAATATTGGTGGTTTGTTTGTTCAGACCTCTAAAATCTGCTCCAAACTAACATTAAGGCTGCATTTTTAAAAGCTCATTCACATGAAATGATTCTTTTTTTTTTTTTTTTNTTTTTTTTTTTTTTTTTTTTTTTTTTTTTTTTTTTTGCAAATAGAAATTTCTTTATTATTTTTTTTAAATTTGTTTTAAATTGCTGTTGTGAGTATTCAACAGTTATTCATGACTGTTAGGTTAAGTTTGACCTATCTTTAGCCAGCTCCATCTATGCTTATTCTGAATATAACAGAAAACATCAATATGGAGAAAAGCCATAGTTTTGGGAAAATGAGAAGTATTTATGCTCTAATTTTTTAACATTTAAAAACTCCAATTACCTTAGCTCATAAAAATTTGCAAAATATGAGAGTAAGGCATTTGTTTGGATGATTTTAATATGGGTGAAAAAATGTCGCTAAATTGGCAATTTTTAAAAAGTATGCCAAATATTCAAGTTATTTGTTTGTTCTAGAGCCTTTTTAATTTTTCAAAGCAAGATGTCACATGTAGTTTAAAATTATAGATTTTCTTCAAGTGTGAGACACTTAAAGTTTGGCTTTTTTGTATTTCTTGGGGGGGGGTGAGTTTTTAAAAAAAAACATTTACTAGTTAAAAAATTATTGCTTGACCAGCTGACCATTGCAGTCAATAGACTGTAACGGGATGGTATACTAATTTAGTTTGTTGTTTTTTTACTGTGTCGCTCTCATAAAATAACATACTTATTCATGATTGTGAATGTTATATATTCTCTTTAGTTAATAATCTAAATTCACTTTAATAACTTTTTTTTGATTAATATTTAATATAATGATCTAGAGTAAATGTTTAATTTTTAACCTGCTTATTAAATTTTTTATAATTATAAAATTTTGCTTTATATAATGCTAAATTTCATTGCCTCATTTGCAGTTTTTAATATTAGTTTATAAAATGTGCCTATGTAGTTTATTAAATTTATTTTATTCAATAAATGAATAAGTGTTAGATGGTGTATTTTTAATTTTTATTTATCTATTTTTAATTTAATAGATGCATGTGAGTGAATCTGAAAATATGTACATACTTTAGAAATCTTTTTGTTATTAGGCCAGTGACTATTTTTGTACTATTGCCATAATTTTCTTTCATGAATAATAACAATGAAGATTTGATGTATTTATCTATCTAGCATTTTCTTTGGTATTAGGTTGAGTTAATAATGACTTCTGCATAGAAAATTGAAAGTGCATGCTAATAGAGGTGAATTCTGTCGAAAGGGTATACTTGAACCTTTTTCGAAATCCAATAAATTAAAAATTATGTCTTTTAATAGATTTAATATATCTATTTTATTATTCTCTCCCACTAATATCATCCAATTATATTTCTTTTACTTTTTATTTAAAATTTTTCAGTAGTATTGTTGAATTATTAAAAATATCTCTTAAACGGTGAGAATATAGTGAAATTGCATATGATTTTGTTTTTATCAAAGTGTAAGTAATCTACAAGGAATGCCTACAAAGTTAGATGAATGAAGGCATTAAGCTAGTAAAAGAAACATGAAAACAAAATAACAAGCAACCTTAAAAAGCAACACCAATTACCCACTCAGCACTTATGGTAGTCTTTGATTAAGAGTCATGGTGGCTCAGGGGATAGAGTGTTCGCCTTCCAATCAGTGAACCATATTCGAATCTCAGCAACAGCTGGTCAATGCGAATTCTGCGCCCGGCTCGCACCAACCATAGTGCCGACGTAAAATATCCTCAGTCGTAGCCAGATCATGGGTTAGAGTCCCTTTCCCGTCAGGCTAACCATGGGAGGTTTTGATGGCTTTCCTGACCATGTAACGCAAATGCGTGTAATTAATCTAAAAGTCCTCCACGATGGCAAATTTCTCCCAATCCTGGTCCCCTTGTCTGCTGGATTGGGTTCAAAATTACAATGATACTTAGTTGAATATTAGTAGCCGTAAACCTAAAAATTGGGTTGGCTATTCGTCAACGGTTATAAATTTAAAATAAAATCTTTGATTAAGTTGCTATAATGGGTCTGCGTGTACCTCTTTTTGGTTTGATTGAGGCACTGATGCCACACCTCTTTCCTTGTGTTGGATAAAATTGGGACAGATCCTTTGCTTACCAAAATCTTTGTAAATGAACTGCCATTTTTAATTCTGAATCTTCTCATAGGCAGTCGTTCACCAGCATCAGTCGCTAATGCTTGATATTAATGATTGTCACATATACTTTATATATAATGGTATGCCACACAAGTTTATTGCCAAATCGAATTTCCTTTGTCATAATCCTAGTGTGGTTTATTTCCCTTCCTGTAAACATTTAAATCAATTAAAAACAATTTTTCTTTTATTAGACATCATTTTGGTGCACCTGGACCAAGATTGCATAATCTGCATTTTCTGAGGCTGTTAAGCAATAAATGTTTTCATATTTATTCACTGTTAATTTCAATTTTATGTTAGATTTCTCGAACAAGCAGGTCAACCACTCTAGGCTAATCTAATCTTTGCTTTTAGCCATTCCCCACGGATATAATCCTGCATCCTAAGTTATGTTGCTTTACTTTATTTCTTAACCATCCACCAAACCATTTAGACTCAACCTGTATTAAAAAAACATACTGAGAAACCACGTTGTGAATATTAATGTGTATATAATTATAAATTGAAATTAGTACATTTTATCAGAATTTCCATAATTTAAATTGAAGTAAATTTGAATTATTTATGTTTTAATGCCATGAGAATATTAATGTTGTAAAAGGATAAATTTCTTATTTCCCCCCCTAAATTTGTATGTTTAACATTAAATTTATGTACATAATTTGTATGTTAACATTGTTATTAAAAATTAAATTATTTTTTAGAATGAAAATCCACCTCATGCATTTTGTAAAATCAACAGAAATTTAAATAAAGGAGTGGTAAGTATCTCTTTTTTCTCCAATGGTGTGAAATACTATACGATATATGTTAATTACTACTTTTAATAAGTTATTACTTTTTAGTGACTTCTGATTGAAATTATCTTCATAACTTACCTTTCAGAATATTTGCTTTCTTGAGCTGACATGACCCCCTAAAGCATACTTGTCATCTTTTTATTTAGTTTATTTCTCTTTTTTCCACTTCCTTAATTAATGGGGAAAATGCAGTATTTTTTTTTTTTTTCAAACTCGGAATTTTGTTTCTTATTTTCGTCTTTTGAAAAATTTCAACCACTCAAAAGTGATCTATGAGATATTTAAGGATGATATTTTAGCTATACTAAACTATTTAAATTTCTTATAGCATTATTTAAGTATGTTCATCTGTTCTTTTTTTTTTCTTAAGTTTTTTAGCAATTAACACTAGTGTAATAGCCCAAAATAGCTCACACAAGAGCACAGTAATTGTTGTGTTGCTTCTTAATATATTGTGTATAATATGTACACAGAAAACACAGGGAATTTTGTTTTTCCTTCCAGATTTGAGTGTTAACCCTGCTTGCTCAGTTAGCACAACGTATAGCTGTGATGTTGGTACTCAGCACAATTTATAGCTGATTTTAAACAATATGCATGTTATAAAACTGAAACATTCAATTAGTTCTATATTTATAATTATTTTTCATATGTTTTCTCCTTCTATGCTGTTGTTGGATAGAAAGAGTCCATTATAATAGTAAATACCATTTTCAAATGCTCATTATATTTTTAAGAAATTTGATCTAACAAGTAGGGATATTTTTTTTCTTCTGAATTCGTGGAAGTATTTGTTTAAATAATTTATGTTTAAAAATAAAACGCTATTTACAAATAAAATGTTTCAACTGCTGTACAAAATATGTAGAGGTGAAATTCTTTGATCGTTTTGCAGATTGCTTTGGTTTGTTGATTAAATTCTTATTTTGCTGTTAATTGAAATTTAATTAAACATTTTGATGAAATGTCTTATCCTTATTTTTGTTTAAAAATATCAATATTACAATTAAAATAGTTAAGATCCTATGATTTTAAATCAATGAATATCTTTTTTCTGTTAAGTATTTTCATCAATATGTTTTAAAGATCCAGTTTAAAGTTAAATATGAATTCTGTATTAGGTCTTTTAAGATAGTAAACAATTTATTATTTTTAGCTATAAAATATGTGTTAAATAATACTTACATAAACTGTAACACAAAATACTAAATTTTTATTGCACATTTATTTAATAGCTTGTGAGTTAAGCATGAATTGTTCACTCTACTATTTTTTATGTGTGATCTGTTTTTAATACTTTCTAATATTTTTAATTTGTAAAAAGGTAATCCAAATGCAGCTTTTGATTTTTTTAAAAAAATATGCTATAATCTGGATGATTCTGTATATTTTACATTTTGCTGTTCTTTCTTAATAAATTAATCACAGCTTTTAGACAATTCACAATTGCTCGAATTTATCTCTGTTCATTTGTTTGTGTAACATCGCTTTTTAGATTGAAACAATTTTCATAGGTGTTATAAATAATAAGAAACATATCAAAATATAGAGTACCATGGAAACAATAACGTCATCCCAAGTAACAAGTTTTTTCTTTACAAACATTTTTGAAATGCATGTTTTTAAAACATGTTTTTTACTAAAATTGTAGATACAGTAGAGAACCGTTTATCTGGTATCCAGATAACCGGAGAAAATTTTGCTAGGTTATCCGGCCATTTTAAACTAGAACGATAATGAAAAAAAGTGGAAATTTGGCTCATTCTTTAAGTTGAGTAGAGGAAAATGTGGGGAAAGGGGGGGATTTTTCTCCCTGTTTGCCCTGAGAAATGTCATTTCTTCCCTGACCTTGAAGATCTTTAGATCAAGAGGGGGTAGGGAAGTGAGGAACATTTTATTTTCTCAGAATCGTTCTTCTAATAAGCTGCCGTCAATCAAACTCTGAGGAGTGGTATGCTGATTTCGTTTTCTCTTTGAATTAGGAGGGGGTGGGGAAAATGCATTGCTCATGCATATCAGTGAACAGAAGATGAAAGAGAAATAAAAAGGAAAAATTTATTTATCTATTTAAGATAGATTAACGAAACAATATTTTTCTTTTGAATACATTCTGATTCTTTAGAAGTGCGGTATCATTTGCAAGTTTTTCTTGATGTGGAATCACATCTGCTTTCATTAAAAATGGTGTTTTTATAAAAAAAATAAATAAAAGGCGAATTGTGTATTAATTTAAACATACGATTATTTTATGAAGCAGATTGCAGTTTTCTTTTTTTTGTTCCACTACGTTTGAGTTTTTTCTTTCTTTTCAGGATAAATTTTGTACTCAATAAATTAATTCTTTTTATTCATAAATTTTATCATTAGGTTATTTTTTAAATTCCTCTGATCTTATTGATCTTGCCTTGTTCCAGGTTTTAATATTTATGTTAGTGCCTTTTTTAACTAACTTTTCGTTTTGATAATTTTCAAGTGTTGTTTTTAATTAGATTAATAAGTTTTCCTTTTATTTTTGTCGCCCCCCCCCTCGTATTATTAGGTATGAAATATATTGCGTTTTTTAATCATTAATTTTGTTTATATTATATATATTATATTATACTGATTTTGTTTATATTTATATAGATTAAAAAGAATAAATATGAGAATTTTGTATTTCTTGAACTTGTTTTTCTTGTCTAAACTTGCAAATTTTTTTATTCTTTGAAATTTTTTTTTCTTTTTAAATTTAGGACAGCTTTTATTTTATCTCTTACTTTAAAATGTGTTACACTTTTTCCTTGTCTTTGGGTTCAATAAAACATCGATTAACGATACTTTTTGGTCAATCCAGAAAACCGGGAAACTCAGATATTCTGAATAGCGATGGTTACGAACATCCCGAATAATTTAGTTCTCTCTTGTAGTAGTTATTATTTAGGTTATTGAGACAGAGATTTTTTATTATTGAAAATCTCTTTTGATTTAGACTGAAAATATGATTTTTTATATTTAAATGCTTAAACATATATGGTATTAATATATAAAAGTACTTTTGAAGTATTGAAGATTTGATGCTAAGAGGCATTTTTTCTCTTTTGAATTTAGATTTCTTTCAATAAACTAACTCTCATATTTGTGTGTAGATATTATTTCGTAAAGTGTAATTTTTTATCCTTAAACTAATACAAAATAATACAATTCTTTTTTTTTTTAATAGCTTGGTTCAGGCATCCATTTATGCTATAAAAAATCCATGAATCGGCCAGATCTATATTGTTATAAACCTGGTAAGTTTTCATTTATAGTTAGTATTTTATTGCCACACTAGTAGAATTCACCAAACAGAACTTGCACATGACTGTTTAAAATGAATCAGATCAGATATTTTTTTTCTGTGAATAAGATGTTTTTTTTTACAGATTATAAAACTGAAAAGAGGTTTTTCATTCAATATAATTTATGTTTCATTCAACATTCTCAATTTCAACATAATTCAGTGCATTTTGTTTAAGTATAATTATAATATCAAAAGAGTTTTTTAATGTACTGTATTAAATAAAGTTTATTTAGCAATATTATTTTAATCAAAACATTTATCCTGATTTTATATGATATTAATGAGAGCTCATAAGTTGCAATTGATTTATGACTAGAGCAATCAATTTCATAACTTCTAATTTTATTCCATTTTTTTTTCATCTACATGACGCACGATTTTCAAGCATGTACCATTTTGCACCGTTTTTAAAATGAACATTATGATTCATTGCATTTCCATACCATTTTGTCAACTTTCTGAAAATTTCTGCCTAGTGAACTGTTTTCCATTTACAAAATAATACATTGCAATTTTATCACACATTTTAGTGAAAATCTATCTCAAGGAAGAGAGATTCATCAAATGTGACTTGATATCCTGAGGGGTCATCATCAGGATATCAAATTCTTTGATTATTTGTTTTTTTTTTTTGTTTTTTGTATTGTTCTCCTAGCTCTAAAAAGTAGAACAGGATTTTTGAGTTTTCCACAAATGTGCAGAATTCCACTTTTTCTCTGATTTTTCGCAAATCAAAATCCTATAATCGGACAAAATGTTGAAACTTTTGTTAAATCATGTTAACAAGAGGTGTACTTACGTGTGATTCTTCCTGCAATTTTACCTTTTTGGTTCGTAGAATTTTTGTTAGATAAATAAATGCTAAAAGGGATTTTATCTATATTTTAATTGATTACATAACAAAGGTTATAGGTTCGATTTTAGTCTTTCAAGAAGACGATCTCGTGCAATCAACTTACGTTGGTAACACCTTGGTCTGCGGGGATTGGCCAGTTTCTGTTGGTCGTTCTTGTGTGGATCACAACGTTATCTGTTTGAAGTGTATTTAACTTCTGTTGAAGCCGATTATTTTATATTTATTCTTTCTTTTCATTACTCATTTATCACTCTATGAGAGTATGTCTTCCAGCATAATATATTTTTAAAATAAATTTATTGCTATAGAGACTTCGTTTTCTTATTTGTTTTGTTGACAAACAGATACAATGATATTCTGTGGCAATCTCAGATGTCAATTTTCAGAATTTTGAATATTTGACTACTAATATCGCGGAAACTGCTAATATCACCATTCTTATTCATGTCATTTTAATATCATACATACATTTTCATATTTATCTTGTGGCACCAGGCATGGTGCTTAGCGCCAAAGGAATCAGCTGAATGACGTACACTCGATAACCTTAAGTAATAGTTAGAGTTTTTAATTACCATTTACAGAATTAAATAAAGTAATTATTAATTTAAAAAATAGTATGAGCCACTCAATATTGAATTTATTTAAATTGGTTTTGGCAAAAGCTCATTTTTAAGAAATATTTCGGCTATATTAAATACATTTTTAGGTTTTTTCCAAACTGAGACACCATTGATTCACTTGCTGTATGATGAAATGGTGTCTCTTGTTTAAGCATTGTTAGGGCGTTTTTTTAAAGAGTTCTGCTTTTCTTAGTTTGAATGGAAAAGACTAAAATCTTTGGATGTAGAAAACACAGAAATTTGCTAAAATTCAAATTTAATAGATGTTGGACTAGATATCACAAATAGAATGACATCCTTATCTTCTTCAAGAAAAAATTCTATGTATTTAGGTGCCAGGTCTATGGCATGAGCAAAAATGTTCTTAAAAGCATTGCCTCTTGAAAATAGGTTACTGTACCATCTTAAAGTGTTGCATCCTGTAATGAGAATGGAAGACACTTCTATTAAGTCAATAAGATACCTGGCAACAGTAACTCCATTCATTATAAATCCAGAAGAGGCATCTTTGTTACTCTTATGTGGAGAACCAGAAGGTTATTCTTCTGACTCAAATGAATATGCACCAATTGGTGTGTTTTGGAACTATTTTGTGACTTGTGAT
Organism: Parasteatoda tepidariorum; assembly: GCF_043381705.1. Lineage (NCBI taxonomy): Eukaryota > Metazoa > Arthropoda > Arachnida > Araneae > Theridiidae > Parasteatoda > Parasteatoda tepidariorum. Next base: position 19,343 of record NW_027261968.1, on the reverse strand, counting down.
TTGATGTGTTTTTGGGTGCACTTGGACTATTTTGTGAAGAAAAATAATTTGGGAAATATCAAATATCCTCTTATAACAAAGCTTTTTAAAGCTCTTTTGTGCATACCACATGGGAATGACGATGTTGAAAGAGGTTTTAGTTTTGTTCATATGTGTGAATAAAAAGCTACTTGACAATAGGGTAAGTTTAAATTTGCATAGTGTTAATAGTTGAGACAAGTTGTCACATATCAGCTGGGAATTTAAATAACTTTAAAGTTGACAAAGATATGATTAAAGGGACCAGTGCAGCATTTAAAAATTATTCTGCTTGATTAGAGGTTGAGAAAAAAGAAAGCGAAAAGAATGTGAAAACACTGAAACTGAGGAAAGCAGATTCAAAGCTGCTGAAATTGATTTGCTAAAGAAATTGAAGGCTTCTCAAGATCTCTTAGCCACAGCTGAAAAAAATATTAAAGGTGGGTTAAATAATAAAGACATGTCGATTATAGAAAGTGGACAGATCCTCTTATCTGAGGCTAAGTTGAGGATAGCAGAATATTTAGCAGCATTGGAAGATACCAAAAGGAAACTTAATTTGTTTATGCAGGGACCTTCAAAAAAGTGTAAAAATTAAGATATGTTATTAATGAACAAAACTAAAAACTCTTATTATTAAGTTCTTGTTTTAATTCTTTTTATTAAATATGCTCCAAGACCATGTTTTGCCAATTGCACCACTTCCAAAAAATCTAATTTTTAAAATGCAATCCCCTCTACCCAATTTCATCCTGTTCCAAATATCTGAATTCCTAACAAAATCACCACTCAGGCATATTTTATTAGAATATAAAACTATTTTATCATGTTTTTTAAAAATTATGGTGTTCTTTCAAAAAATGAAAGAAAAAACATCATTTCTACAGGGAATTATCTTTTAAACTCTTCTGTGATTTAAGAATTTTTATTATTTTTTTAAAAATTTTATCAATTTAAAATTCTTGCTAAAGCAAACTAGTCATTGGCTTTCTGCCAATGACTGCAATTGTGCAGTCATTGGCATAGCATTATTTTTTTTTAAATAGTTTGTTGAACTGTTCCTTATTTCTGAGTTTTTCCTACAGTTAAAATCTGTATAGTTATCCTACTATAGATCATACATGAGCATAGTGATTGTGTATTCCCTCTTAATATATTGTTTATAATATGTAACAGGGAATTTTTTGTTCAGATTTGAGTGGCAATCCTTAATCGGTCTTTATTAGTTTTCTGTAGATTTTTAAAATATTTTGAAAATAAACATATCTAAGCTTAAAATCCATAATGATAAATTGGTATTGAAAACATTTTTCTTTTAATTGTATGTCTTAAAATTCTGAACAATAATTTGAACAATATTTAATAATTTAAACCAGTGATTCTCAAAGTGGTCTATATCGACCCCCAGGGTTCGATGACAATCTGCAAGGGGTCCATGTCGAGTGGAAAAAAATTGGGGGTTCATGAAATGAAAATGGGGGTCAACGATAGTGGATCTCATATGGGCAGGTAGTGACTTTCAATTTTGGCATTTCATGAATGGAATAATCAACATACACTGATAGTACTTAATTGCTTACATTATATTACCTTATAATATAAAAGCATATATCTATCTACATTCTACATAATTTACAAAAGTAGCTATGAAGTAAAAATTTTATGAAAATTTAAGTTATTAGGATTATTTTTTGATGTATGAAACTGAATTATTATAAAGTAGCAGTTGCCTGCAGCCCTGCCTGCGTAAGTTTTTATTTTCTCTGCGTGTAAGATTTTATTTTGTAACAAAAAAGTATTTTTTTGTGGTAAATTTTAGTCTAACCTGTGTTAACTCTTTAGCTAGCTAGACTGCCAATTTTATCTACGCACAAGATCACGGAGATTTGCTGCCTACTTTTTATGTGAAAACGTAATAAGCAGACCGACAATACACTACTATGGTTTTGTATACAAGCTTATTTCCGCAATTATAATATTTGTAGCGGAGTACGGGTTATATAGTGGAATTATTTTATTCCATTTATATATTAAATTAGATTGAATTTAATTAATAAATGTATAAAATAACATGGTTTTTTTTCGCAATATACTTCACTACAGTTAGAAATTTAAATATTTCACAGTGAGTAGCACTGTACCAGCTATCAAAAATACATTACAAAATTAAGTTGATGAATTTACAAAAAAATCAATATCAGGAAAGCAGGTGGTCTATCCAAAATGGAAAAACATGGCAAGGGGTCTGCGAAACTAAAAGGTTCAGGAACCTCTGGTTTAAACAATATTTTACTAGTATAAAATAATAATTTTTCATGCTTGAAGTTCCTTTCCCATCAATACAAAAACCAAGGATTTTAATTCAAGCATGCCATAATTTTATAGTTCTCCAAATTTTAAAGGTTTAGTTTATACTGTTGTCTAAATATCTCATTTATCCTAACGTCTAATTTTGACGTATCTTATTTATTTATGTCATCTATGAAATTGATTGAATCAGATAATGATTTGAATATGTTGTTAATGGATATGTTTGGATAAGGAAAAGTATCTGAATATAAAATTTAAAGACACATTACTTTAAAAAAAAGAATTCTAGTGAAGGCAAATGAATGATCATGTTGTATTTTCCCTCTCGCTTTCTGATTATACTATTACGCTTGCCCAACCAGGAGATACACATCTGCCACTTACGTAAGTGCAAATAGAATTTAGTTTAGGTGTCACATTGAATTATGTTTGATAAATATTCAGGTAATCATCTCTATGTACAAAAGAAAAATATCGTAGGAGCTACCACCTACTCCAACACCGCTATTTTGTGTTTTTAACTTAATGTTACATTTTGATTTGCTGCCCAAAAACTATAACACTTAGAAACTTAAATTACTAAGGCATGTAGAAGAGTGTTCAGGAATTATGATGCTATAAAAAAATTGACATTTTATTATTTGTTCAAGAATTATTAACTGTTAAACTTGTAAAAAATGCCATACAGGCCCCTCTAAAGTCCTTAAGAATTCAATTACTGAGTTGAAATTTGGCATGGTGAAAGGGCCACATTTGTACATGAATTTAACACAGAGTTTGTTTTTTTTTTCTAAAATTCCAATTTGATTAAAAAGCATTGAAATTTTAAGTGCCTTTTTTGCAAATTCTTTCTCTCCCCCTGCCCATGTTTTTGTTGTTGATTTACCTTAAATTATACTGTGTTGCCTAACATCTAGAAGACTTAGAAACTTAAAATTACGAAGGTGTGAAGAATAGTACACAAAATGTTCTAAGGAATTAGGTATATGTGATTTGATTGTTAGTTTAAGTATTATTAACTGTTAAACTTGTAGTAAAAAAAAGAAGAAAAAAAACACATGTTCGTCAATCTACTATCTGTAAAACGTAATTGCAGAGGTAAAATTTAATTAGCTAGTTGTACCATTTTATACTTTGATTTATTCTCAGCCTTTTTAAAAATTCGCATTTGTTCAAAAGCTATTGCAAACTTAAGTCAGTTTTTTTTCAGCTTATTTTTCTTTAAATATCGACTATTTATCCATTATTGTAAAAAAAAAAAAATTTTCCTGCACAAAATCTTAATATCTTTAATTTAAAAATTCTTGCTAGAGTAGTGTGTTGCCCATTATAAATCTTAACATTTATAGTGACATTTTTAAAAATAAAATTCAATGCAGAGTTTCCTATTTTAGTTATAGGACAAGTAAAATTGATTCTCATTTATTTACATGTTAACGAAATATTCTGTGTTTTTATGGAAAATATTGATGTCTAAGAAATAAAAATCAATTATGAGGGTTGGAAAGCGGAGATTCCCAGTATATTAAATTTGTTAAGTGTAATCTCTCTAGGTATCTTAAATGTAAAAAAATTATTTATTTTTAATGTTTGTAAAATAAAATAAACTTATTTTTAGTAAATGAAAAGTTTTTTTTTTTAAAGGAAAAGTTTTTTTAAAGAAGTATTAATTTAACGGGGGAAGATAGCTTTATTTCAAACCCCAAGCTTTCGTTGTTTTTCTGGAGAGCATATTTGTAAAGAAAGCACATTTTATGTCATCTTTAATTAAACAATCAACCTCGTAAGTGTCCCAGTTATTATTATCATTCGAAAAATTGAGAATATATAGATATATATAGATATATTTACAAGAAAGTTTTTTTCTGAATTCAATTAAAACTTTTCTCACTCCAAAAATAGTTGGACTAACATGATCTTGCCATTTAATAAGTTATAAATCTCAATATTTATAGTAAAATTTTTAAAAAGAAAAAGAAAACTTAATAGATAGTTATAAGTACTATTCCCAATTTTAGTTGTTATGTATTTCGTCCACAAATAAGGCAAAGCCTCCTAATATATTAAATTTGTTAAGTGTAATCTCTTTTGATATTTTAAATTTTAAAAAAAATATATATTTATTTTAAATGTATGTAAAAAAACAACTTATCTTTGTAAAAGAAAAGTTTTTTTAAAAAAAATAAGTATTAATTTAAAGTGGAGAAAAAGAAGTGCATCACCTTTATTTCAAACCAAAAGCTTTAATTTTTTTTTCACTGGAGAACATATTCATAAAGGAAGCACATTTGATTAAACAATCATCTTCGTAAGTGTCCTAGTTTTTTCCTTTGAAAAAAATATAGTTTTTTCTGAATTCAATTAGAGCCTTTTTCCACTCCAGAAATACTCGGACTATCTCTTAGTACATTTATCCCCTGATATTCCTACATTTATTGATCTAAGAATTTTTCTTTCCCAGGTAATCAGCATTTTTTCTTGTTTCTGGGTTGGAGTAAATGTCTCTGATCCATAGATAAAGGTTGGTCTGATTATAGTTTTATAAACCTGAAGTCTCGTTATTACTTTTGATGTTAGCAATCTCTTAAGTGCAAAATAACTGCAATTTCTAGCATTTAGTCTTTGCTTAATCTCTGGCATAATATCATTGCTTTCAGTGACAACTGAACCCAAGTACTTAAATTCCCTAACTCAATAAATTTCACTTAGAATATTATTTAACATGTCTTCAATTTAACATTGTAAAAACAATTATAATTTTAATTGCATACTTTATTAGTTATTTATTTTTATCTCCTAGGCTTACTAAATATTCAGCTTTTTATCTGCACATTTTTAATTTTGTTCTTTTAAGGGGTGCTTCTTTTATTCAGTTGCTGAAAAATGTTGGACCTGACAAATGCTTTAAAGTCCTACTGTTTGCCCTGACTGAACAAAAGATACTTTTCCATTCACGGGGCCTGATGTTTTGACTAGTGTGGCCGAAGCTGTAGTAATGGTAACTGTTTTTCTATGTAGATTTATAAGACTCCTTTTAAGCATAGTTAAGATCAGAGGAAATTTTCTCTTTTTACGCTTGCTATTAAAATGTGTATTAATGAAAATTAGACCAAAAATAATTGTTTTGTTCTTCTAAAAATTATCGTGACACGTTAGGTGTGTAGTGATTGACTCACAGCTAGAGAGCGAGTTGTTCACGCCCCTAATTAAATAATTAAAATGAAGAGTATATACATATTTATATAACCGTCATTGTACAGCAGACTCAATTTTTGGGTTTACGACTATTAATGTTCCCCTCTGTATCCTAAGTATAAAGTTAAGTAAGGTTTGTCAACAGCTGACGGACAGAAAATTTTATTTTCAATCATTAAAAGAAAATCACTAATTTTGCTTTCTAAAAGCAAGTATCCTTTTTAGGCTAATTATATTATATATATTATATTTAGGCTAATTATATTATATTTTTATTTATATTAGGCTAATTTATAAACTTAAAAATTATTCTATCAATGCACACGCATAAAATTAAGATAGAAGCAAGTTAAGACAAACCAGAAATGGTGAAAATCAGAACTCATTTGTCTTGTATACAGTTAAAAACAAATTTTGTGATTACAGTTAAAATATATTTTATAGTTGCCCCACTTAATAAATATGAACTGTTATTTAAGAAAAGTCAATTAGCTATTTATTAGCAATTTTTTATACTATTTATAAGAAGAAATGACAATGATCAGGAATTACCCCAGTGATCAATAATTACCCCATCTATAAGGGGCAACATTTGATAGAGTTTCCTATAATCAATTATAATGTTTACAGTAGATATGAAACAATTAAACAAAAGCTTACACTACTTTTATGTCAAAGAAAAAGAAAGTAACTCAAAATATTTATTATTAAGAGAAGGAGGAGGATCTTTGCAGAAATGTACACATTTTAAAACCCATCTTTGAAATGGAAAATACAAAAAGCAGTTTAAAAGATACTTATTGTTAGATTAAACAAAAAACTATTATTAAGTAAATGTAGTTATACTTTAGGAAAGTGTACAAGCATTCTTGTCCATGTCTCAAATTAAAAAAATATATTTATATTTTTGTAAATAAAACTTAGGTGATCATTATTTTCCCCAGAAGCAGAGTGATCGTGAATTACCCCGGGTAACCCTATTTCACAAAATATGGGATAAAATTCATGTCACTGAGACAAAATAATGTTTCACTATATGTTCTTACCCTCTTTTCTGTTGACTACTGGATTGGCATTTCTTGGATCTTTCATCCTGTCTTTCCATAAAAGAAAAGGAATTAATTAGAATATGATCGCCATAAAAACAGTTAAAAATCAACAAAATCAAAACTGTTTCTTATATTTTATAATTTTTGTTAAAAACAATTTTTTTTACTTAAATGAAATTAATTTTGATTTAAATGAAGGAGAAAGATCATGTATTAAAATTAAGGCAAATATTTTTATTTTTAGTAACTGACAATAAGTTGAATGCTTAACAAATATCTTTTTTATGCTCAATGCATATTGTATTTTAGCATAAACTAATGATTTTGATTAAAAATAATTATCATTGGAAAAGACTATAAAATTTAGTCGGGAATTGTAGGGAAAAATTTAGAGGACAGGTCTAAATCTAAAGTAAATAATTAGACTTGAAATTTTAACTTATTATGCATCGTTTTTTGAAGTTGGATAAAATATGTGAACTACTAAATATTTAATAATATTATAATAAAATTGCAAAATAATAACAAGTTAAATATTTTTCTAACATAATGAAGTTGTTTTTAAAGTGAAAAAATTTTTTGATTCTAATTTAGAAAAAGAATAAGATATGTATGAAAAAAATAAGACATGGGAGCCAATTAGAATTAAAATAAATAGAGAAATTCTAAATAAAGCTTTTGTTATTCAGGGCTCCCACTAAATTTTAGAAATAAAATTTCCTGAATTTGTGAGGAAAGTTTCCAACAATTTCTGGATTATATATTTCATCTACACAGTTATTATCATAAATTAAATTTTAATTAGACAATTAATTAAAGTTACTTTATTGTAGAAAATATGTCAAGGCTGAACAGGTATATTTTAGAATTAACAACTATATAAAAACAGATAAAAACTCAAAATAGTAAATTAAAACAATAACCATGAAATAATATTCTAATTTCAATTCAAAAAAATTGAACCTTAATTTTAACTTAAATTAGTTTTATAACAAATTAATTCATTTTATAACAAATTTAATTGTAAAATGAAACTTAATATAAAGATTTGAAACGTTTTTATACCTTTACAGCAACTCATTAAATGCAAAAAAAAGATAAAAACAACAAAATAAAAATTAGAAATAAGGTCCCTCTATTTAATATGTCATTTTGTTATTCATTTATCTAGTAAACAAAATATATTATATTGAGGATCAAAACAAATAAATTGTTTATAAATATTTGTTTTATTTATTTATTTTTTGGTGGTTTAAAAATGATTTAAAATTACTTCTCATATCTAATCAAAAGTATTTTTTTAAACAATAATTGACACCCGCGGTTTAGATTATTCAAATAATGTTTTTTTACAGTCCTTCAAAGAAAAAAAATGGCTACCGAAATTAAGCAAATTATTAAATTAAGCAATGCTTCTGAAAAATGAAAGAAACATTTGTTATTAATGACTAAGAAATTATAAATTCTTCTTTTATTAGATAGAGTTAATTGAACTTTTATTTATGAAAAAAATCTTCTAATTCATTTTAAAACTAAACTAGCAGCTTACAGGAGAGCATAAAATGAAATAGCCAACTGAAAAATTATTGTTATAAAACATAATTTCTAAAAACTTAACAAATACAATTAAAACGAATAAAAGTAATTATAAAAAGTATGTAATTAATAAAATAAATGCATGAACTGAAGAGAAAAAAACATTTTACTTACTTGCTCTTTTAAAGTGTTTAGTTCTCTCTTTTTGCAAAGAAGAAAGTAGACCCCTTTGGGACTAGGGACTAAGCAAAGATTCATTTGACGAGAAAGTTTTGAAAAAAGGATTATTTATCTCCTTTTTTTAAAAAACTTTCTCGCCAAAAGAATCTGTACAATCAAGGACCACCTAGTGGGCAGATTTTCCCTACTTGAAAAGAATGTTTCTTAGAATTGGGGTTAAGGGACAAAATGTGCTTCCTTCCCGTCTCTCTCCCACATTCTTTTTACTTCAAGGACTTCAAACATACTTATCTGGTGATTTCAAACAGTAATCAATATCTATTTTGAATTATTAAAAACTATTTCTGGTCCTCATAATAAAAAACTAATATGCACTAAAACCTTTTATTAACTATTAGCAATAAGCAAGCTTACTAAAATAAAAAATTATTGAAATCAAAATTCATTTCAGTACTTTTCGTAAGCAAATTTTTTATACATATAAACTGGGAAATAATACTTACATCAGGGGTCTGTCCAGACATTTTGTGAAAGGTCCGTTTTTCGTGAAATTGTTTCAACCAGGGTCCGCTTTTATGAATTTGTGCAAATAGGGTCCGTTATAGCAAAACAAAAATTTTTTCAAGGAGTTTTTAAATTGTAAAGACATACAAGATTATGCTCAACACTGTAAAATTATAATTAAAAAAATAAAATTTTAAAAAATAAACAACAATTGCTGCTTCTAAATTAGAGATGCAACATACAAATATTTGGTATTAGCCTATACTGCTGAACGCAGAATATTAATTTCGGACGAATATAGGAAGAAGCGTCTGCCGAAGACAAAACTTAATTCGTTTACATCCATATTTCTTGTTTTCTGCCCTGGGAAGGGTTTATTCGATTAACAAAATAATAATGAAGATAAACAAATTTGTGAAGGGTCCGATTAAAAGAAAAATCACTTTGTGAAGGGTCCGTTTTTAAGTTAAAATATTTTGTGAAGGGTCCGTTTTTATGAAAAGATATTTTGTGAAGGGTCCGTTAACGGACCCAAATTTCTTCTAAACAGACCCCTGTACATATATGTTTTGATTCGCGGAGCAGTAAATTAGAATATCGTTTCTTTATAATGAACAGTAAAGCTGCTATAATTAAACACATTTAAGTAAATAAACCATTTTTTTGGTTTTCATCAGCTTTTCAACAGTTTTAGTACTATATAAAAAACACATTCTCTTTTTATGAAATATTTTTTATAAATAATTAAGTATCTTTAATTGGGCAAATTTATTTACATTAGCGAACTAGCTGTGGAAAATATAATATTAGTATTACAAAATTATAAATTAATAAAAAAATATATATATATTTGTCTAAAAGTCTTTATAAATTACTTCCCTCGTTGAAAAAAAAATATTATGTTTTTTTATGAATGAATGCATGAGGACTGTGTTATTTTATATCATTCACTTATATCACTAAATAATAATTATATTTTTGGTTGAAGGCTAATTATCACAAAGATTTAAAATCCTAAATAGCCAACTGCAACAAATTCATTGCCTTGGATACTTTAAACAAGAATTTGAAGTTACTTTACTTTTCCACTAAATACTTACTTCTTTTAACTATCTTCATAAGAATAATGATGTTCTTTTAACTTTCTTACAGATGATATTCTATTTAGCTGTGCAGATTTATACTTTCTAAGGCGTTAAAATTCACAATTTTTAAATTCTTTAACATAAAAATCGTAACTTTAACTTTAAAACTTTATTTTATTTGCGTTTAAGCAACAACATAGATTTTAAAAATCCATTATTAGTTTTCACACAGTTTTATAACAGGCGTAGAATATTTTTAAAGTAACATCAGTTTTTATTTTGCTATTATTTGCATAACTATAACTTGTAAAAAAAGTTGTTTTTTCTTTATCATTTGAAACTTTAAATATTTTATTAAATGCATAGTTAAAAATTACCCGTCTATTTTTTGTTAAAAAATAATTCCATTTATACAAAAATAAAAACTAGCAGGCTTTACCCTTTTCTTACTCCGCTCACCAACTCCCTGAATTGCTTATCATTCATTCATCATTGATTTTTTTCTTTATATATACTTCCTTAAGCTGCAATATTTTTCACTTTTCACAAAACACATAAAAAAAATTTTTTCGAAATATACAAGTATTGTAGCTTTAGGTAAGAACATTTTGTTAAGCATAATGAAATAGAGGATTTAATAAATTTGAAAAATAATTATCTCTACTTGAAAAAAAAAAACTAACTTAAGGAATACAGATTGTGTAATTCAATTGGAAAAAATAATGAGAAGTAATTTTAATAGTTAACAAGACTTATTAAAGTTTAAATAGGGAATGGTTTTAACGTGAATTATTAAGTTTATTGCTTTTAAAAATGTCAATATAAATATTAAGAGTGATATTAGGCAACAAACAAATCTCTCTCTCTCTCACTGTCTTTCGCTACTTTTGATTGACAACAATTTGAGCGCAAGCTTATAAAATAAATTTTTTTATGACAATTGATAAAGCAAAAAAAAAAAAAAAACTTAAGGAAAGATATAACGAATGATTATATAAATTTGCAATTGCTTTCGAACATTTGGAATTTCAAAACAAAATTCTTGTTAAGTTTGCACATAAATCCACTATTTCAGCAAATTAAATTTTAACCAAGTTACCTTTCAGCTTACTACGCAAAGAAAAAGTTTTGCTTAAATTACCACATTCTATGATAATAAATTTTTTTCAAAACAAAACCATAACTCTCTTAATAAAACCAAGTATTTAAACCATTAATTTGATAATCTTTTTGTTAAAATGATAGCAGTTTACCGGATACTCTAGCTTTCAAAATTATAGCTCTTGTAACCTCACATTTAGTAAAAAATATAAAACTGAATAATAAATTTTTCTGAATAAATGGTTTTTATACAGTGCTCTAAACTATCATGGTAAAATTACGAAATTTTACCACGTTTATTGCATTTCAACTCATATTAAAAAATCTAAATTTTTTGTTATTTTTACCGTAAAACATCACTAAACCACTTCGTTAAAAAATACTGAGCTTTTTGGTGTTCCCCTACAGCCAGAAATAAAGTAAGTTTTACAATATTTTGGTAGTTTTTATTAAATTTTCTTTTCTAGCAAACATATCAACCAATCATAGTATTTTGTATTAACAATTAATAATTTTTAAGTTAACTATCGAAATCTAAATTTTCTCTACAGCTCATCATAATTTCAAATAATAAATCTTATCGTTTTTGCACTGTCAAACAAAATGAATATAACGTAAAAAGAAGAAGAAAAAAAAAGGTAAATAAAAGGCAATAATAAAATTGCAATTAATTTTCGAACAAATTTGAATACCGATATTAAGTTCATGAACAAAATTAGCCTTTACAGCTCGTAAAATTTCAAATTAGTATTTGCATTTCTGTGTTCTGCAGAGCAGCTAGTACAGTATTTTTTTACACCAGATTTTGCAGATAACAATTTCCAAACTAATAATAGAATAGTAATTTTTCTATTTCATCGCACTCCCTGGCCATTTTTTTATAATCCTTCGTAATTTTATTTTATAACTGTCGTTGAACAGCCGACCCGAATTTGAGCTTACGACTATCAATGTTCAACTTTGTATCCTTGTAATTTTGAATCTAATCCAAAAAATAAGAGAACTCCTGTACGAAAGTGTAGGGAGCGAATTGTCTTCGTGGAGAACCTTTTCTTGGATCTGCATCGCATTTCCATGGCATGGTGAGGAAAACCACGAAGAACAAGACACGGTTAACAAGACAAAATGGTACTCTAATCCACGATGCGTCTATCACTTGAATATTTTATGTCATCTGGGTACGAAATTCGTATCAACCAGCAATTCTTGTGATTCAAATCCTCAAAACTCATTAGTAGGCTAGCGTTCTTTCCCCTGAGCCACCACCGCTTATCCTTCGTAATTTGAAGCTTTTAAATCTTACACTTTTTGTACAGCAAAGCAAATGTAAAGTTAAAATTAACACCCAAAAATAGCAGAGGGGATCTTCGCTTAAGGCTTTTTTATTTAGAGGGAAACGTATTATAGTAAATATTTCTTTCAGGATTCGGCTCAATAATTTAGTAGTTTTCCTCCCGCTGCTTATGAATTTTTTCATATGAAAAATTTAATAAAAATACAATATATTAATAATTTTTTTTCAGAATATTTTTCTAATTAAAAAGATGAAATCCAGTTTAGAAGTATCTGAGTAAATATACTAAAAAATAGACATTTAAATGCATGAAATGCATGTCTAGATGAAAAATTTAAATTATACTCATTTTTGAAGTTTTTGAAGCATTTGAAGAAACTTGATTAATTTGTTTCATTGCGTACTAAACGTACTATTATCTCAATATAGTTGTGAAAGACTCAAATAGTCGTTTGCCATGATTTAAGTAATTTACAAACTTTCGACTGTTTAGATAAGGAGCTGAAAGATAAGGAAAAGAGCGTAAAATGATGTTGTGTGGCCTCTATCGTTATGTCCTTTTATTAACCGCAAAAAATAATAAGCTAGAGTAGTACTAATTTGAACAGTACATACCTATAAGTGGTTTACATAAAGCATAAAAGTGAAGCTCTTTCCATTTTGAAGTCCTCCTCATCAAGCAAAGTTGTCTTACTTATCAAAAATAAGATCTTAATAGTAAATCAAAAATTATTTTTTTAAAATTTTGAGTTTATAATTGTACTTATTTTTTTTATTCACTTCTGTAATTTTCCATATCCAGTAGAAACACTTTTGTTTGATATTTTTTTAAATTGCAGTTTGAACTGTAAAAGATTTTTACTCTGTATTACTTACATTAAAACTGTTTTATGAGTAAACTACAAAATATGAGAGTTTTGTGTTAGAGTTTTTATTTTTTCATTTATTTACTTTTTTTAAGGAAAATATGTAGTTTAATGGAAATCTAATCACAAACCATTTAAAAAAAGTAATTTCATTAAAATGTTAAATAATAATAATGATCAGCATCATTAGCAAAGAAGTAATAAATGAAATGGATGTTTAGGGGAGCTTCATTCAAAGTAAAAGTATAAGAAAATGAAACAAAGTGCCGAAAAAGCCCAAGGCTTCTCAAGAACTACCACCAACAGAGAGGGATGAAAAACGCATAGCCGGACATCATTAATTTTCCTTTTTACCCTACAGAAAGGGGATCTACAGCTGCACCCCACCAACAGCTCATCCCTATTTAAAAGAATTTCAAATTCTTATTTTAAAACAAACGCATGTACTTCTTCTAGTAATCAATATTTAAATATCATGACGGACACACTAATATGCATACAAATTTTTTTTATTCCTAAAATTGCATTGGGTAAAATTGATCCGTATGATTCTCATTTTGACATTACTTTACAATAATACATACTGATGAATTCATATTGATACATAAAAAACTTAACATTTTTAGATGTGCAGAAAAAGAGTTCTAGTTCTTACCACATACAAAAGTGTTTAAACTGCAAATTACTAATTTTAGAGCATTCATTCCTAAAAATATTTTAATTATTATAATTTTATCATTGACCAGTCTGGGCAACGAGGAGGCAGTGGGTAAAATTTGTATCTGTTTTTATATAAATAATTTGGAATAATATTTACATTCAAGTTTTTTGAACAATCTATGATTTACCAGACTTGTCAATGAGAACTCCAATAAAAATGTATCATTAAAGCCTGCAAACATTCTCATCAATAACAATGTTATTTGTTTTACAGTAATTGTTTAAGAGTTAACCTAAATATGTTTCCTAAGAAGTCACTAAATTCTTTTCCTTCTTCAGTATTCATATTTATATAAGAAATGATGCTAAGACAAAGGACAGTAATTATGTATAAATTAACCATACAGGAATATAAAACCACTTTAAGGTAATTTCATGTAAAAATATTAAAATCACTCCCTGATGAAAAGAAAAAGAAAAAAATTCATCGTGGGAAACAATCAACTACAAGTATAAGAAGATCAAAAATTATAGCCTGACTTGATCTTTGTGTGTTGCTTTTTTATTAATGCTTATGTTAACCTGATTTTTTTCTTTTCTTTTGACTCTTACTGATTTTTACTTGAGACAATAGTGTTGAAGTTGATCTAATCGATTAAGTTGCTCTCTGACCAATTCTAAAAATTTCCTTTCATATGAACTTGGAAAAAAAAAGGCGGCCGTGCTCACCGAATTTGATACTTGCTTTTTCTCTATATCAAATAAATTTGTAATAAATTTTTTTCTATATCAGAAAATTGTTTTGGGAGTTTAACTTAACGTTTGCTATTCATTTTGCATTTCTGCTCACTTAGAACTTTAAATTACTAAGGTGTGTAGAAAACTATACAGGGATTACAATGGAAGAAAAAAATTTACACTCGATAGTTAATTTGAGAATTTGTAACAGGAATGCAACTAAGTTGAAATTTGGCATGCTGAAAGGACCAAATTTAATACTTCTTTTTTTCTTTTTTTTTTTTTTGCTTAAAGATTTTTTCCCTATTTGATAAATATTTTTCCATTGGAAATTCATCCATTGGAATGTAGAAAAATTTATCTCTTACGCGATTTTCATAACTTCAAACTTCCCTTGACATAAAAATTTACAAAAAAAAAGAAAAAAAATTTAACAAATATTGCCAAATATAAATCTTAACATTTATATAGACGTTTTAAAAAATATTAGGAAAAAAGAGAGATAAAAATAGTTTCAAATATGATCGGGTATATCATATAAGATCTAATAAGATATATTATTAACAAGAAAAATTATTTCTTGTTTTAATTGCTATTGTCTCGCACATTTTGTTCTTAATTTATTTATTTATTCAAGTACATTTGATTATTTTCAAATCAGCTATCATCTAATTTTTGTTAGGATTCTTAAAATAAAATATGCTTATGCGAAAATTATAATAGTTATATATTTTACAAACAAAATGATTTTTAATCAGCTTTTCAGAACAAGGGGAACCACTGCTTCTGATTCTGAGATGAAGAAAAAATTTTTGCACGGGCAGAAACTGCATCTTTATTGTGTATTAGCTCTCTGCGAGAACCGATTTTTTCCTTGTTTTTATTTGCTAAACTGAGTAATCTTCAAAATACAACTAATGGCAATACAATAGTAATTTTATTAAAGAAAGGGGGACCTAAACACTTCTCCGCTTTTAATCTACAATCATGAATGACAAGCAACTACAGGGGCTGATGAGCGAAACGAACAGGTAACGGAGCCTCCCAGTAGAAAAACAAAAGGATGCTTACAAATAATCTATGACGAAAAACTGTTGTTTGTGAGTGTATGATGCACATTTAGAATCATTCCAAAAGTCGGACTGTGGAGGCTGATGAACTGTAGGCAAATCATTTGCTGCAGTTAAGGTATAAATCATGTCACAATCTAAAAATAATTTTATTAGTGAAATATGTGCATGATGTGTATTTTATCTACTAAGGCATGTTTTTGAAAAAGTTATTATTAGCATTAATTATTATTATCAGAATTCTACTTGACTAATTTTAAAAGAGTTCTACTAATTAAAAGGGAGGTATGAAAATGATTTTCTTTTGTAGCATGAAAATTGTCATTTATAGGCAGCAAGAAATACCGCTTTATTTTTCACTTGTTCATGATTTAAAGATCTCCCCTAATAAGTCCTAATTACAAAATAATTTTATTTCATCGAAACAATTATGCCTTTTCTGAAATATTGAGATTCTGTATCTTGAATTATAAATTGGAAACTCTACTAATATTTCAACTCGATAAAAGTCGAAATTTCGGTACTCTTAACGTTCTTTTTATCTTTCAAACAGGGTTCTTCCACTAACTCCAGAGACTTAAAACATTTTACACATACTTATAGTTGTTAACTCCCCCAAAAAATTTGTTGCAAGAAATCTGCATAGGAAACATTTTTTCTAAATCAGCATTGAAAATTATTAAATGTGTGTTTATTATTTTGTGTTGCCACTGCAAGTTATGTTTCTTTCATTATTCAATAGTTACTGGGAAATGAGTAATTTTTTTAAATGTCTTTTGATTTGAACATTAAATTGATTTAGTAGCAGAAAAAATTGATAACTTTTTTTAAACTATGCTGTGATTCTTGTACTATTTTCCACTTTAATTAGAGTGCTATGTAAGTCTTGAATTAAATTATATGATAAATTTAACTATAAAGCAAAATTGAAAGGGAGAAAATTTTAATGTTTATTTTAGTCTAATTTGCTATTAAAAAATTGAATTTAAAATAAAACTTTTTAAAATGAAATAATTCTAGTTTAAAAAAAACTATTTTGCTCTTTAATTGGTAAATGAAGTTGCTTATTTTTGTATTGAAGATTTTCCGAATGAGACATTTTATGCTATCGCAACACATAAGTTATAAATTTCTTCTCTGCTTGATATGGATAACGAAAGCTTAAGGTTTGAAGGTCAAGCCCCGGGGTGGGGGTTCCCTACGAAGACCTCCTCTCATTCTCTTTTCAAAAGTCACACTGATCAGTTTACAGACACCCGTGTAAATGTTTTTTGGCGAGATTCTAGAGAATCAAAAGTAAAGCAACCCTACAAAACCCCACACCTTGTCTTAGAGAAGCATGCTGTTTGGATTTTTTCTCACTTGAAACTTGTGTTTTATTGCAAAAAATATATATAATTTAAGATATTTTCAACAGCAAGAAGTATTTTTACTATGTATTTTTTTTTTTTTACTATGTATTTACTATTTTTTTTACTATGTATTAAGAGAAATAATTTTAACATATATTTAAGTTCTGAATCATGTGGTTTGTATTCTGAAATACAAATAGAAAAGCAAAGTTTGAAGAATTACCAGATACTCGGCCAAATCACGACTCGTTACATCCCTAATTCTGCAAATAACTAGCATCCTTCTTTGCTTTTGTATTTCTATCAGCAAAGTAGTTTTACAGACTTAAAGTAGGTTTTACCTATCTGAACAATGACTTTGAGTTTATGCAAAAAAAGAAATAAGGAAATTCTTTAGAGCCTTTTTTCGTAGTAGAGAAAAACAGAATATCATTTGAATAACGGTTAAATTACTTTCAATTTTGCATTTTTATTTACTTCACCCTTTTTTTAACTCACCAGTTTTATAAAAAAATGAAATAACTTAACCAATCCCATAACATGTGATTCAAGCAGATTCTCTAATATTTAGCTTTAAAACATTTACACATGCGTTACATGTATGGAAACCAAATGCAACAAAAGAGGCCACTTGAAGGTAGCATATCTTTCTGACTAATAAATTTGTGTTTGGGCAAAAAAGAATAGGATGATTTCCGCATCTGTATCTATGCTAAAACATTCATCAAGTTTTGGTGACTTACAAGCAGTAGCCAATGAGGAATTAAAAAGAAAAAGGCCTCCCCAGAAGGTGAACTCAACTCGAAAGGTATACCTCTTAACCACAACTGGACATGCCTCAACATATATATATTTTATTTTGTGCAACTTTAAATTTATTTTGGTGCCATTGTGATTGTAAATAGCGTAATTGGAAAATATCTCACTTTCTCCCTAAAAGATTTCAAATCATAAATTATTTAAAATTCTATTATGGAGTAATGCTTTACATAACATCATTTTGAATAAATTTCATGTATTATTTACTCAACAGCTAGCAATATTTTGTTACATTGCTTAATTATACTTAATTATTTCAATTAAAGTAATAAATGTATTATGAATTATTAGCTGGTATAATCAGACTGAAAAGTAGAATAGGCAAAATTTAAATAATAGTTAAATCACTTAAATGTTGCAATTTCTTTTTTCGTACTTTCTATCAGTAAGCTATTTTTACAAGAATTTTAATGACTTATGGAAGATAGCGCATTATCCTTCTGAACAATGACTTTGAGTTCATGCAATCGCTTTATAGCCTTTCTTGCATTCTTCACATCCTCTTCCCTTACGATAACAAAGCTTTCCTTATCGTAATATAGTTTTCTGTACTGATGCGCTCGACTTGAAATTCTAAAATGTTTGCTTTAATGTCTGCTTTTTTTCTGTGTGTTTCGTGAAACATGACTTCGAGTTCGAGACGTTGTAAAACTTTCCCAGGTGGCTTTTCTTACGTATGCGGCGAGTATAGTGTTGTTAAAAAAAGCATGAGGAGCATTACAGACTATGTAAGACATTTAATGGGGCATATTTTGGCATGAAATTAGGAGACCAGGACAAATCGTGGGCTCTCCATATGGTTTGTGTGCAGTGTCTCATTTGGAATTCCTATGACATGGAGGGAGCCCCAAAACCACTTTGATGATTGTTATTTTTGTTCCTGCCATGTTCGTGGGCATAACCAGAAAAATCAAAGGCTAATATCTTATCCTGATAGAATTAAATCGGCTATATGCCTCGTTCCTTATGGACCTGGTGTGCCTGCGCCTCCAACTGAATTGCCAATCATCTCTTCAGACTTGGAACATCCAGAAGTTCAAGACTCCGATATTGAATATAAGCCATCTGTAGCCGGTTAACCTCAGTCCTTCTCTCAGGTGGAACTTAATTATCTGAGCAGAGATCTTGGCCTTTTGAAAGAGGCAGATGAATTGTTAGGCTCCAGACAGAAAGAGAAAAAAACTAATTGGCCAAAGGAACATCATTTTATTGGTACAGGAATGGTGAAAAGGAATTTATTAAGTACTTCGATGAAGAGGAGAACTTTGTATGTTGTTCTGATGTTCCTAGATTGATGAGCAAATTTAATGTCATCTGCGAAAAAGATGAGTGGAGGCTGTTTAATCTAGATTATCTAAATAATTATTCTAGATTATCTAAATCTGTTATTTAGATTCATCTAAAAGAAGCCTTAAAGCTGTTCTTCATCATGGGAGCCAGTATGCATCTGTACCGGTTGGACACTCAGTATATTTAAAAGAATGCTATGAAAACCTGGCATTCGTCCTGGAGAAACTAAAATACATCGATCACAGTAGGACCATCTCCTGTGATTTGAAAGTTATC
>NW_027261967.1:0-2648 GCF_043381705.1 Parasteatoda tepidariorum | reverse complement strand
AATCTAATATTTAATCTAATATTTTAATCCAGTATTTTAATCTAACATTAATCTAAACTTCAACGATTCTAAGAATATTCTATATCTAATATTTTAATCTAATATTTTAATCTAACATAAATCTAAACTTTAACGATTCTAAGAATATTCTAAATCCATTATTTTAATCTAGTATTTTAATCTAACATAAATCTAAACTTTAACAATTCTAAGAATATTCCAAATATAATATTTAGTCCAATATTTTTATCTAGTATTTTAATCTAACATAAATCTAAACTTTAATGATTTTAAGAATATTCTAATTCTAATATTTTAATCTAGTATTTTAATCTAACATAAATCTAAACTTTAACGATTCTAAGAATATTCTAAATCTAATATTTTAATCTAATATAAATCTAAAATTTAACGATTCTAAGAATAATCTAATATTCTATATCTAATATATTAATCAAACATAAATCTAAAATTTTAACGATTGATTCTAATACTTTAACGATTAAATTATTATACGACTTATTATATTATATATTACGTTTTATTGCAATTAAAACTTATACGGTCAAAATTTGATAATTTATTAGGAAACAAACAATGTAAACTTACATTTTTGTAAAGAACTACATCTTCAACTTCATTTACTTTATAGTTTTCAATACCAAGCTCTTTTGCCATTCGAAAAACTCGGTTCTGTGTTGGACCAACATAAGCACCACCTAAATCTACGTAACCAACTTTGGGATCCTGTAGTTAAAAGTTATTGTAAAACGATCGAACAATTAAGGAATTAAGTTAATAGTAAATTAAAAAAATCAATGTAGATTGCAAAACATATTACATATTTTGTCAGAGTGCGACCTCCTACTCGATCACGTGCCTCCAAAACAATCACATTGATGTCAGATTCCTTCAAAAGTTTAGCTGCACTTAGACCTGGATTAATAATAACAATTGCTAGACAGATGTCTGGCTAATGCCAAGGTTCTCCAGTGAATGTTATTATTCATATACACCGTAAAAAATTCCGAATTAAATTACATTGAAAAGCACCTTGTAATGCATCATCCGTAAAATCCATTTTTAACATAAAATTCCTTTCCATAATTCTTACAGTAATATTTATTGATTTACAATTAATCAGTGATTTTACAGTAAATATTTCTTAAAACATACAGTAATTTAGGAATTTTAATTACACATTATAATATTGTGAAATTTTACGTCAGGGAATTAAAGTTTTTTTTTTCAACGCCCACCTGTGTTAACATCCGTCAATTCATGCATATACAGGGCGATTTTGTTGGCCTCTCTTTCAGGGGCACCATATTAGGTGGGCCAGCGTCGCTCCCACTGTGAGGACAGATGGTACAGAGAAGGAAAGAACATCCATGCCTTACCCGGGATTCGAACCCAGAACCTTTCTGATGCAAGGACAGTTCCCTGCCCCCTACACAGGCCGGTCTGCCAGGGAATTAAAGTAAAAATTATGATATATCAGATTTTTGTTCTGAAAAATGTTACGATAAAAATGGATTTAACGGGAAAAAGTATTGGCATCCTGAGTGGCCGATACTTTTTACCTTAATTTGATCCGAAATTTCTTACAGCGTTGTATCTTCTTGTAGTATGTCTAAAATAGTTTTTAAGAAATATTATTATAATAACTGGATAATTGCGCAGTAAAAAAATTTCCATTGAGATACAGGGATAAAAACAGGAATATCTGTAAAATTAAGTAAGTTTTCGTTTAAAACGCATCTAAACAATGTTCTTGTCAACAGAGTAACGACAGAGGTGGGTAGAGGCTTCACATGCCACGTCTTCGGCCGGGGTTCGATTTCCCGTGCACTTTCGATCTCGTCTTATTATTTAGTGTTCTAGTAGTGTTGTAACGGAGTGTTTCCGACTCAGAAAAGGCTTAATGTATAAGAACTGGAACATAATTTAAAGATTTTTACTTTCTTCATTCTTGTAAGGTTATTCTAACTTTTCGGTGAATATATTTTTTTTTATTTTCACAGAAACTTTCCGCTTTGAATTGTCTGAAATTTTTCACGAGACAAATGATTTCTAGCACAAGAAGAAAAAAAATATTACGGTCTAGTTATATTCACTTTAATAAGGAATAACCTTTGTTTAGATATTTAGATTTGGTATAATGTGTCAATAAAATACAATTTTTTAAAATTAATTATATTAAAATCTAGAAAACCTAATAATACCTAATTTTAGTAGCATAACAATTCAGAATTTTTTGCAATGTATGTAGTTTGTGAAAAACGATAGATTTTAATGTTATGAACAATATTATGCAGGAATTATAACTTCAGAAGTTAATAATATTTATTTGTTTTATTTTAGCAATTAATTTTTTCTTTAGATTTTATTTTCTGTTTTTTTGCGTGATATATATTTATTATTTAATGGGCTCTATTTAGTTTCAAATTTTTGAGTACTACTCACACTATTGTATTGATATATTTTACTTTGGCTATATAGATACAATATTAGAAAGCGCTACTTTTTGCAGATATAATCGTGTGAGCTGATGGATATCTTTTCAATTTTTTTTGTTTTCCGGCTTTTTAATATATATTTTTTTAATTATTTCTTATATATATTTCTTAATTATTTATTATTTATAA
>NW_027261966.1:0-11972 GCF_043381705.1 Parasteatoda tepidariorum | reverse complement strand
GGAAGGAGGGGAGGGCCCAAAGACGGCTCTGACCACGTATGTTATTAACTTCGGGTCACGATCCCCTCTCCCAACACGTCATTTATACACGTCGTAGCAGTTAAACGAGTAATTAAAAGGAAACACACCACCCAATAATTTTTTAGTTGTGTTTTATTGAAATGCCAAGACTACTCCATGGTAATATTTCTTATTTTAAACGACGTCTATTCTCGTTAAACACACTTGACCGGCTGAAAAAAACTACTATATCCACTACATATTTGCCACTTTTCCGAGGCTCATCTCTGAATCTTTTCAAGAACTCACATATTTCTAATATCATTGAAAAGGTCTGTTATCCTTTCTCTTAAAATTCAAGTATTTTCTTTTATGGCAAATAGATAATAAATTAAGATAAATAGCATCCATCTGTCATTCAATCGCTCCTTATAAGGAAATGTTCTCCAGTCGAGATAGGAAGATCGATTGTTATGTTAGGCAAAGGGTGGTCCACTGTTGAGGTGTCACTTTTGTTGAAAACTTTTTCAATCTACTGTAAGATTAGATTAGATGATCATCCCACTGACTCCTGGGTGGATTGTGGATTCGAGGATGTCGGAGTTTCAATCCCAGGTTTGCCAATTCAGTCATCATCACTTCGTAGTTATAACCTTTGTGGCGGACGTCGTGCTCAACAAAATCTGCTCCAAGGATTTCTTCGGGTGGTGCCAGACAAATCGGTACAAAATAATCGTTTCCCTAAAAACAAATATCATTAATAAAAAATTTTAACAAATCAAAGCAAAAAAAGAGAATAACAATATAACTGCCAATTTTTTTTCTCTGCAAGGATAATTTCCAAAGTGGTTTTTATATTATGCTAAAGCTCACCATAATTAATAATGAAATTATTATGAGAAATTCAATATTAATGAAAGGAAATGCAATTACTTTATTATTTTTTGGTACATTACTGCATTTATTATATTTTATAATCTTTAATGTTTTTCCCTTTTTATAACCGTCGTTGAACAGCCGACCCAATTTTGTGGTTTTACACCTAATAATGTTCAACTCCGTAGCCTTGTAATTTTACACCCCCTCCAAAAGACAAAGGAACTCCTCAATCAAGTAGTGAGAGAAATTTGTCTTCGTGGAGGACTTTTTGATAGAACTAACCCGCATTTGTGTTACATGGATAAGAAAACCACCAAAACCTCTCATGGTTAGCCAGAAGGCAAGGGGACTCTAACCCAAAATCCGTCTACCACTGAGGATATTTTACGTCAGCACTCTAGTCGGTGCAAGCCGGATACGGAATTAAGATTATGAATACGGAACTCGGAACCTAAGTATGGTCCAAACATAGCTGTCGAATAAAATTTTTATAGGCCAATTAGGAGGGATCTCAGTGGGCCCCTAAAGGTATATTGCGAAGATGAGAGGAGAGAGGTTTTGAAGCGAAACTGTGGTTGGCTTCACGTATCACAGTGAACTGGATGGTAGGCCACCAGACAAGCAAGTTCGCTGCTGGATGATAAAATACAAAGTTTGAATGAAATTGGTCAAATATTTCTGTAGAAATTCGAATTTCAACCATAAAAACTTCTTTAAAATTCCAATTCTCAGGAACTATTCAACTGATTTTGCTCAAAGTGTGTATCTTTCTACATACAATTACAGTTTTTAAAGAGATAAAAAAAATTTGTATACCTTACAATTCAAAATGTTTTTAATTAATTATTAAATAAAATAATACAAAACAATTACAGAGTTGACACACTCTAATCTGAAAAAAAAAAAAAATTCTGTGTTTTCCCTGTAGATATTATACACAATATAGTAAGAGGAAACACACAATCATTTTACTCTTGTGTTAGCTGTATTGTACTATACTAAATTTATTTACCGGAGAAACTTAGAGAAAAAAGGTTACAGCTGAACATATTTAAAACAAATAATGCTAGAGCAAATTAAATAGTTTAGTATAGCTGAAATATGCCATAGATTGCACCCTGAGTGGTCACCATTTTTTAAAAAACGAAAATAAGAAACAAAATTTCCTGTATTTCCTCAGTTTGTAAAGTTAGTTAATTAAGTATTATTGGCGCAAAAGCCATTTTTGGCCATACCGCACCTACAACTTGTTTTATAAGAAACATTGTGCTATAAATTAAAGCTAAATTGATTTGTAAAAACCAATGTCCCCTAGATAATTAAAAATGTTATTGTGTGGTTTATCTCCAATTAATAAAGCCAATGTTGGATTAAAGCAACCAAAGTGGCGTTGTCTTTGTGTTTTAAATTCGTTACACTTGGTTAAAATATATTTAATAGTGAGCTGTTCTCTACAATGAGAACATTCGGGTGCAGTTTCGTTGAATAAAAGATGTTTATTAGTTACTCGAGAGTGACCGATGCGCAAGCGATTTAATATTACTTTCTGCTTTCGACTTATGTTTAGACTTTTATAAGATTTAATAGAAGGTTTAACGTCATGAAATTTATTATTTATTTCATTTTCCCAATCATTTTGCCAGTGTAAATACTGTTCATTGTCAATTGCATTTTTGATATCTGTGTAGGTAAGGGGGTTGTTTGTTACATTGTTTGTTGACTTAGCCACTTTATCTGCTGCTTCATTACCCGAAATGCCAGCATGGCCTGGCACCCAACAGAAAATTATGGCATATTCTTTTAGGAGTAAATTGCTGTATAGGTTTAAAATATTATTTATAATAGAATGTGTATTCAGTTCTTTATTTTGTAAGGCAACTATGACACTTTTTGAATCTGAATATATTATCCAGTTTTTCAACCTTTGAGAAGAAATAAATTGAAGAGTCAGATAAATCGCATGGCATTCAGATGTAAATACGGAGCATTTTGAATGTAATTTTTCAGATATTGTGGAGATAGGGGCAACAACAGCGCTTGCAACATGGTCAAGTCCTTTAGAGCCATCTGTAAAAATGGAATTAAAATCACTTTATTGTTCTCGGTGTGAATTAAAAAGCTGTAAGTAAATGTCAGCAGCAGTTTGTGCTTTTGTCAGATTGTTAAAAATATCAATAGTTTGGAGAGAAATGACGTCCCAAGGAGGCCTTAATTCGCTCGCAGGTAAAATATTAAAGTCTTCTAGGTTTAGGTCAGATCAAATCTTTCTTACTCTCAAACCAAAAGTCAGTATTGCAGAGGGTCTGTTACTAAATAATCTTTCATAAAATGGAGTTGTAACATATGAAAACATGCAATGTACATGATGGCTTTTGACATGAAAATAGTATCGCAATGTTAACTTATTTCGTCGTTCAGCAAGAGTTGGTTCATGATATAAAACGTTTAAACTTTTTATGGGTGATGTGCGAAATGCTCCTGTTGCTGCAATTATGGATGGTGTCAAGATATTTAAGAACAGATTTTCTAGCTGATCCGCAGACAACTCGCATAGTCGAGTTTAGATCGAATGATACACCTATAAATTTTGAGCCTGGCATCTGTATCTGCACCCCAAGAGATGTTTGTCAAAACTTTAAGTAAATTTAATTTCAGTTCACAGGTTTTTCTTAAGTGCTTACTATGAGATGCAAAAGTGAGTTTAGAGTCTAATATCAAAGCAAGAAATTTTGCTTAGCTTAAAACGGGAATGCGGAAGTTTTTGAGATACAGTTCAGGATCGGGGTGGAGCCCTCGTCATCGACAGAAGTGTATACTTGTTGTCTTAGTTGTAGAAAAATTAAAACCATTTAACTCAGTCCATTGGGATAATTTATTAATAGCGAGCTGCAATTGTCTTTCGATAGTGTGCATATGAGATGCTTTACAGGAGATCCGCAGATCATCAACGAATAACCTGCCGTCAACTGTAGATGGTAATGTGGTTAAAATATCGTTTATTTTTATAAGAAATAAGGTTACACTAATGACACTACCTTGAGGAACACCTTCCTCTTGATTAAAAGTGTCAGATAAAGTGTTATTCATTCTAACTTGAAATGTCCTGTCTGTTAAAAAATTTTTAATAAAATAAAACATATTTCCATTAATGTCATAATTTAAAAGGTCCCTTAAAATGCCGTATCTCCACGCTCGATCATACGCTTTCTCAATATCAAAAAATATCGGCACAAGATGTTGTCTTTTTAAAAACGCTTCACGTATACCAGTTTCTAAGAGCATTACATTGTCAATTGTTGAATTACATTTGCGAAATCCGCTTTGTCTCTTAGATAAAATACAACGAGATTCCAATAAATATATATTGCCCTTGCGTTTATTATTCTCTCTCTAGGAGTTTGCAAAGACAACTTGTAAGAGCGATTGGTCGGTAATTAGTAGGATGCATAGGGTCTTTACCTGGTTTAGGAATGGCAACTATATATGATTTTCTCCATATTGATGGGAATTGTCTATTTAGCCAAACTCTATTAAACAGTTTTAAAATTATTTCCAAATGGGTATCAGAGAGGTGCTTAAACATACTATTGTGAATTTTGTCAGGCCCTGGAGATGTTTCTTTACATTTATTAATAGCAGATTTTAATTCAGTTATTGTTAGAGGAGAATTGTAGTCATTATGAGGTTCAACAGAGGGTTTAAGTACATTTTTCTCAGTTTGAGTTTTGTATTTTTGGAAAGTTTGAGAGTAATTTTCTGTACTAGAGGCTCGGGAAAAACTTTCAGCTAAAGTATTTGCTATTTCTTTAATCTCTGTTATTTTATTTCCATTTACTTCAAGATGCGTAATAGGTAAAGGGTTGTAGTGTCCAGATATTTTTTTTATTTTAGTCCAAATTTCTTTTGCTTTCGTATTGTTATTTATGGTACTTATATATTTAATCCAAGATTCTCTTTGGCTTTGTCTTCTAGTTTTCCCAGCGAGTGCACGCAATTTTTTAAACAGAATTAAATTTTCAATAGTTGGGTATCGACGGAATATTCTCCAGGCTCGTCTTTGTGCTTTATGAGTTTGTCTGCATTCTTCGTTCCACCATGCCATACCGGCCAGGAAAAAAAAATAGGAACACGTCATGCGGCCGCGACATTAAAGTTTACTTCTTTACTCTAAATGTTTGCATAATTGTAACTGTATAAGATTTAATGTAACAATTATTATTGATTATAATACATATCAACTGACAAGATTTCTGATTATTATTATTATTCAACAAACTAATTAAACAGAAATGATAGCTGATTTAAAACATATTTAAAAACAAAATATTTAATTATTACTCAAACATATGTGACAATAAACACATATAAAAAAATAATCAATTCTTCTTGTCAAGTGCTACAGTTGCAGCAGATTTGGCTGATTTTAAAAACTTTTCATCAAACACTTGTCTATAACAAGGCTGTATCATTTGGGACTTGGTAAATCAAAATTGCCTGCCAAAAATGCTACCCCTAAACTCAGTCTTATTTTTTGGAAACATTGCACAAAACAACTTTGATGCATGGTCTGCAGCAGTTAACGGAATATTGTGTTCAAGGAGAAATCCTGTGAACAATAGTTCACTTCCAATTGATTGTAGATCAATAGTGGACGACACAAAATCAGAAATTTTTGCTGACTTTTTCATATTTGTATATGCGGTAGCATGCTTGGCTGTTTTCCCGTGTGAAATGATACACTTTCCGCCATGTCTGTATTGCAAGCAATACATAATGCGTACGATGTCCCCTTTCTTGATTTTTTGATGAAATCAAATTCTTCACTATAATTGTCGCAAAAACACTGACTTTGCCAAACTGTTGACATTTTTTCAGATTACCACGTGGAAAAACATTCAAAGCTAAACTCAAATCGAAAAGATGCGTTCCGAGTAAACATTCAACACCGGTACGATTGTAAGTAAAAGAGAAGGAGTCAGGAAGCTAAAATTTCCTCTTGGTGTCTGTGAAGCGACCTGTACATACGTCATCAAATATATGAATGTAGCTAGAGGCGGAGCTAAGTGATAACGCGACTTGATTGAATTTCGCCAATCGGGCATGGATCGCTTTATAGAGTAAAAGAAAAAATTATGCTATGATGAAAAATCGGAACATTTTGACCCAAAATCGTATTAGCGGAACAAGGCATAAAAATCGGAACCGTTTCGATAAAATCTGCACACTTGGCAGCTATGACCATGGTTTTGGATATTTAGGTAAATTAGTAGAAGTACATGGAATGGAATTTTCAGATGCGTTTATAAGAGAGCTTGTAATATGTTGCGCAGCTTCTTCAATATTACCATTAACAACAATTTCTTCATTGAATGTTAGTGACTCTTGAAAAAGTGACCAATTTGCTAAATGTGTTAGCAGTCTAGGGAAATGCACTGTACTAGTATTCCGAGGTTTTAAAATATTGATGATTAGAGGAAAATGGTCGCTATGATAAAGGTCATTCGAAACAAAAAATTGCAACAGGGTATAAATGTGTGGTGAACACAGTGTCAAATCAATGGAATGGAATGTACAAGATGGAAAGTGGAAATGTGTTTTTTCATCCGTATTTAGTAAACAGAGTTGGTGGTCGTCTATTAATGTATCAATTTGATTCCCACGAGAATTTGTAGTATCACTGCCCCAAGTTGTGCTATGTCCATTTAGATCACCTGTGATTATAAACGGCTCTGGTAATTCTGCTATTAGGTTGTTAAGATCTGATTGCGATATTGATTGGTTTGGTGGAAGGTACAGACTGCATATTGTGATGAGTTTTGATTGAAATGTAACTTGGGCTGCTACTGCTTGCAAGGTAGTTGTCAAGGGAACAGGCGAAAATGGATAACTTTTTGAAATCAAGAGAGATACACCTCCGCATGGTAAATTAACATAAAACCCACGACAATTCCATTATATAAGTCTCTCGGCCATTTTTATTTTTAATGTTTTTTGGTTTAAGGTTTTCTGGAGTTTCCAATCCTTTTTCTATTTGCATTTGAGAGTTTTGAGAAGCATCTGAGTAATTCTCGTTGTCTGTAATCATTGTATCCGATAAAAGCTGATCCTGTTGGTTATTTGATAATTTTTTTCGGTTTTTATTAAAACGATTTTGTCTGCTTTTAGATATATATTTCGGTTTACTTACCAATGGGGATTGAGTTAATTTTTTGTGAAGAACATTGACCATTTGTGGGGTTATTTTCAGGTATTGACTGTTTTTACTAGTGTTTTGAGATAATAACTGATCAGAATTTGATGGGATTGAGATTTTGGATTGCAGAGAAGTTTGTGCAGATTTTGATTTTAACGCATTGGATATCTGAGAAGGAGTTGTTGTCAGAGCTTTTGGACATTTGGGTGATACTGTGCGTTTTGTATTGCGAAGTTCAGATTCACTATTGTCGGTCTGTATACCTATGGATTTAGTTGCTTTTGGAGTTTTAACCACTGAAGCATATGAAACATTAAGTCTAGGTTGTGAGCTTAAAAATTTGCTTTAGGCCTCAAAATATGACAAGTTTTGCATTACTTTTATATTTAGTATTTGTTTTTCCTGTTTCCATCTAGGGCATTGACGAGAATTTGCAGAGTGAGATTCAAGACAGTTAGTACATTTTTCTGGCTGATTACAGGTTTTGAAACTGTGACCGGTTTCACTGCAGCAAGAACAAGTCTCTTTTCCTCTCCTTGTTCGTAGAATGGCCGAATTTTTGACATTTGAAGCATCGGAGAGGATTGGGAATGTATGGGCGAACTTTACAGTTTCGGTACCCTGCTTTAATATCATCAGGTAGTAAAGAAGTGTTGAATGTTAAGATTATGTGTTGAGTGGTAACTATTTCTGGACCATTTTTAACGGTTATGTGCCGTGCATCTATAACTCCTTATCAGAGATCACACCTTTATTTAGAGTATTGTGAGGGGTTACTGAGATTTTAACGTTTCAGAGTTCAGATAATTTCAAAAGTGAAGCTGTTTGTTTGTTGGAATTAGTTTCGATTAACAAGTATCCTGATGGAATCTGTTTGACATTTTTTGGATTACCAATATTTGCTTCAAGTGCTTTTTGAACTAAAAATGGTGACATAGACGAGAGTTTCTTTTCTGTAGAGCTTAAGATCAGAAATTTTTCTGTAGTGGGGTCGTAATTTGTGCATTTAGCAAGATTGAAACTAGGTGAGGAAATTGTTTGTTTCGGTGTGCAGAACTGAGCACCATCTGTTTATTTTCAACCATAGAAAAAAATAATCAACTTCCACTATCAACTGCACTACCTACCACGGAGTCCAACTTAGGGAATGTAAGTAACAGTAAGAAATTCGCTACTTAACACCGATGCTAGCCAATAGCTATACGCCCGTAAGTCACCCCTGAAGCAGCCTCCACCCTTAACGAGGTGCCCAGTAAGTGACCCCGGGCTTGACCCTAGCCATCAGATGACGTTTGTGACAAGCCGATTGATGCATACGGATCACTATGCAACTCCCGTGTATCTGAAGCAGGGGCCAAAGCAGTGTGTTGGGGTACCAAGATGCCCCTCAACTACCAGGATCCCCTTTTCCAGGGACACGGGTCTCCACGCACGGCGAACACGCGGGTGGTGAGTTCGACATAAAACCGAAACAAAGACGAAAAGCCCTTTACCAGTCAATTTGGCAACCACGACAAGAGTGAAAATTTAATGAATAAATATAATACAAATGAAGAAGTGGAACATAATTAATAAATATACATATATATATAAATGCAACAAAAATAATGCATAATCAAAAGTATAAAAACTCATAAATATTTGCTCACTAGATCAATGTAATAAATAATGAAAGTCAAACTCAAAACAGGACCGTCGCAGGNAAAACAGGACCGTCGCAAGAGAGAAATAGAAAAATGCTCAGGTCCAGCTCGGGGCCCCGGGTGCGCCGTGCCCGTCACACAAGAGTGTGCCCCTGGGGGCCAGTTTGTAAAGAAAAGCTTAAAATTTCCTGTACTTTCCAGGTTTCCCCTGAGGAGTGGAAACCCTGAATTATTTCTATATTACTTTCTTTACCAATAATAATAAGAGCAAAATTAACTACAGTGGAACCAGTTAAAAAAGTTTTTCAAGGGAAAGAAATAACTTATTAAATGGGAGAACTTCTTAAACGGTTGAAGGTTAGAAATACACTAATTTTTCGTTTTACCAATAACTAAAATCAGTAAATTTTCTGTACCATTCATACCAGCCCCAACTAGAAGTGTTAAATGTTTGTTACTGTTTTTTCCTCCATGGCAGTGTTTACTTTTAATTAAAAGTATATGTTTTATTGGGTAAAAGATGGAAAAACAGTTAACATTCATCCATGTTAAAAATGTCCTCTGGTTGATAACCTGAAATAAGTTCAGGAAATTTAGCTTTCCATTCTTCAGCTTCTTGTTAATCAACGCTTTTACAATCTCCTTTAATTGTTTTATATGCAAATCCAGCTCGTTTTTTCATCTGATCAATCCATCCATTAGAAGGGGCGAAGTCAACGTTCAATTTCTTCGCAATCTCTAAGGCGTTCCCTCTAAGTCGAATTCCGTTGACAGGAATGTTCGAGGATCTTGCTTGCGTAAACCACATCAGTTTTTCTTCAAAATCTTCGTATTTTCCTCTTTTCACTATTTTTTCTTTCTTTCTGGGGATGCACCGGAACAAGAAGAGTTTAAGATGTCTTTCTGGCAATTTAACGTAGCAACGTGGGGGAGATTTAAATTTTTCGCTACTTGAACTCTTGTTAATTGAGAATAGCTGTCAACAGTTTTTTAAATTTTTACTTGGTCCACAAGTGTTTTACGTTTAATACCTTTACAGGGACATTTTCACCAAAAATCTATTTTATTTTCTACAATATTTAAGATAAAAATTACCATGTAATAAAAGAACTGCATTTTAATTATTTTTTTGTAATTACTATTATAATATTATACATAACTTTAATCTCTTGCACATTATTTAAATTATATTAAATTTTTTAATTAAATTTTATTTAAAGTAAAAAATAAAACAAAGATGAAGAAATAAAAATAAACGAAGACACATAGAGGCTGCACATAAACTGCTAACTAGCAAGCAAACAAAATATAATTATCAATTCAAAGATAAGTGTATATAGTAATATAGTAATCATATATCTTGTATTTTAATTGTATTTATTCATTTATTATATTTTTACTGAATATAAAAGGAAATGTTACATTTTAAAGCTCCAAAAATGACTGAAAATAATAAATTCTATAAATTCAGAAGGATAATTCTTAGTGTTTTACTTCTAACTAACATAATCAACTATGTATAATATAACAGGATTGCCTACTAAATTTAGAAAATTTCCTGAACTTTTCAGATATTTCAATGTAAATCCAGACCATATTTTACATATGCCATGCGATTATTCATCAAAAAACATTGAAATTTGTAATGTCAAATATTAGATTATGTGTAAATTATATTAGATTTAGTGGTCAAAAAAATATCAGAGAATAAAAATGCTAACATAGAAAAGCTTCACTAAAATGTGGAATTTTTATAACTAATTGTAATAGATGTTGAAATTATTTCAATCTAATCTCAATAACTGATTACAGTTACTGATAATTCAAATAATAGTTATTTTTCAGGTATGACGTGAGAATATTCCAGGTTTCTGTAAAAAAAAATGCAATTTTCCCAGACTATTCCCTGCTTTTGAGAGTCAGAATAAAATTCCAAGTTCTACCTGGCCCGTGAGAGCTCTGATATAAATAACTCATCTAAATCACTTAATGTTAATGCTAAAACATGAATTAATTTGACCTTGTTTTAGACACATAAACTCTCTTTTAAAAAATATATATAATTTTAAAAAATACTGAATTTTAAAGCATATTTTTTTAGATATTAAAGAAAAATTACATAAACATACTGAAAACAATCCTCAAAAATTACGGAATTCAATAAAAATATTGAACTATAACATATCTACTGTTTTCAACAAAGGGACAATTATTAATTACATGAGAGTTTATACTTAAAGATGTATAAATTAATCTAATTAAAGATTAAGTAAGTTAATTTTGAAAAAGGCATCAGGAGTTTTTTTCAAACTTTGTAAAACAAAACAAAAAATCTGTTACCTGAAACTGTATGATTCTTTCCTGAGATAAACAAAGGTACATTCTTTCAGTATCCTTCATGTTAAAAGCACATTTATGAAGTTGTGAAACTGGATCATCAGCATCTAGAAGAGCTGTCTGTGTGCCAACTTTCTTTATTATCTGTAATAAGAATACATATGCATAAGACATATTACAAGAGCAGTGTTTTCATTACAGAAAAAAAATGAGAGAAAATTTCTCACCCTTTCTCAAAAACAGGGTGAGATCTCAAAAAGTTAAATGAGATTTCTAAAGATTAAAAAAACGCGAATAGACTTGGAAAAAAATAATTCGTTAATTATAATACATTTTTAACATCTTCTAATTTTCAAAGTATTGAACATTTCTGCTTCACCATCACATGGAAAACGTTCTATATATATTTTTTCATCAGCTTTTCTCATTAGGTTGCTCAAATGTTTATCAGTCATTTGTATAAGATATTCTGTTTTAATTCGGTTTTTAGTGCTAAATGACCTTGCAACAGATTCTAAACAATTCAGAATCACTAAGTAAATTTGTAAGTAGTATATAGGGGGGGCTACAGGACACTTTTGCCCTTCCCTATATACTACTATTAATTTCTTATTTTTATAATAAAAAAATTTAAAATAGGCCTATATTTTACATTTTTATACGAAATATTAAACAAAATCAGTATATTAAAAAATTCTTATTTTTATATTAATAATTTTTATTTTATTAAAAATCCTGTACCTTATTGAAAATATCGTTTTTTATTTTACATGTAATTCATAATCGTAATATTTATTTTTACCTTTAAAATCAAAAATATATTTTCCACTATTAATTTTTCTTATAGCTTTATCAGATAATTCACCATGACATTTCGAGAGATAAAAATCTTTCTCATCATTGTCTACTTCTAATCTAGC
>NW_027261965.1:0-2660 GCF_043381705.1 Parasteatoda tepidariorum | reverse complement strand
GACTCGACAGATTTAACGTGCATCTGTCATCATTTACTGCGCGGGGTCTCTAAGGCATTTGAACTTTCGCATGGAACTAATTGAGAGCTTACTAAAAACATATGGTGAATTGAAAATGGCTTCTACACCTATCTATGCGGACCGCCTTACAGGCAGAAATTTTCATTCCTACATAGAAGCAACGGAAAAGAAAAAAAACCCAACAAGGGTGTGCTTTATGCGCAGTAAACATTTTGACTCAAAAGGACAACGAGTTAAAAAAAGAATCTCGATTTCAATGCAAGCAGTGCAATGTCACACTGTGTGTTGTTCCATATTTTGAAACATACCATACTGTTGAAAATTTTTAATTTTTACACATGTTTAAAACAAAATCAAACTGATATTTTAATTAACATTGACGTGTTTAACATTTTCTTATTAAAATAAATATTTTCTTGCATAATTTTGTCTGTATTTTATACTATTTAACTGAATAAACTAAGCTATTTAAAAATGAATTTTAATCAAGTCGCTATATTTTGTATTTCTATCGAGGTTATCAGTATAATTTTATCTATTTTTTTCATTCTTATTTTTAAATTATTACTATTACATTTAAGCAGATCAAGTTTAATCAAATTTAAGAATATAGTTTTCGGGATATTTAACTTCAAATGTGCAAGAAAATAAAAACTTTTTGCACAACTTTTGTCACATATCAACTAATTAAAAGTTGTAACAGCTTTTTTTTAATAATTACATTTTATAAAGAAAAAAGCAATATGTTAAGCTACGATTTCAAATTATATGTGCTAATAAATATTTAGAACAATAAAACGTGCATCCCTGTCCCCTATACGAGGGTTGCTATTTATATTTCTGGCCTTGGCAACAGTAAGTGTTGCTAGGCGACCGCAGACGATTTTAATCGAAACTTTGATATTTTTAAACATAAATTCAGCAGACGATTTACCATTATAGCTCCTCTGAGGGGATTTACCTTCTTTAGGTAGACACAGGGAGTCACGCCCCGGGGTACCCTAGTGATCTATCCTCCCTTCCGTTTCCTCTCCCTTTCCTCCTACTTTCTCCTTTCTCTTCCCCCTTGTCGTGGTTGCCGAATTTACTGGTAAGGGCTTTTTTTCTGCGTTCGATTACCACCCTGTTGTGTCAAACCCAGATGGGAGGAGACCACCCGCGTGTTTGCCGTGCGTGGAGACCCGTGTCCCTGGAAAAGAGGATCCTGGTAGTTGAGGGGCATCTTGGTACCCCAATACACTGCTTCGGCCCTTGCTTCAGGTAACCGGGAGGTGCATATTGGCCTGTATGCATCAACCGACTTGCCACAAACATCATCTGTTGGCTTAGGTCAAGTCCGGGGTCACTTGCTGGACACCTCGTTAAGGGTGGAGGCTGCTTCAGGGGTGACTCGCGGGCGTATAACTATTGGCTAGCATTGGTGCATGTAACGTATTGGTGTTAGAACCAATATGTTGTCTGCATCCCCTTAGTTGGACTCCGTGGTGGGTGGTGCCGCTGGTAGTTGAAGTCTTTGAAATTTCCTACGGCGGAAAATGACGGCAAGGTGTGTAGTTCTGCACACCATAGCAAAAACAGCGGAACACCTTTATCACCGTGTGAATATGCTCGTTATTTTAAAATAGCATTGTTAAATCCCACTGTTTCTAACACTTCGTTTAGTAAAATATCCCCATTTTTGATACACAAAGCTCTTATCTCTGTTTTAGGAGAAGTAACGTCTGTTCGAAAATTACGATCAGGTGACCTCTTAGTACAGGTATCATCTGAAAAACAAGCGACTACTCTATCAACCTGTAAAAGTATATGTTCGTTTTCAGTAAACGTCACACCTCATAAGACTCTGAACACCTCACGAGGGGTGATATCGCAATCAGAATTTGTTGATGACACAGAAGAAATGATTGTAGATGAATTGCGCGATCAACATGTTATTGCTGTAAGAAGAATTAAGGTTCGTAGGAATGGCCAACTCGTTCCCACGAAATATCTCATTCTTACTTTCGCTACTCCAAAGTTGCCATCTGAAGTCAAGCTTGCCTGGTATAACTGTCCGGTTAGCCAATACGTGCCAAACCCTTAGAGATTTTTCCAGTGTCAAAGGTTTGGTCACTCAAAGGCCTCTTGTCGTAGCACACCCATTTGTGCTCGCTGTTCTGGTTGTGGCCATGACGATACTTCCTGTGAGTTACCGCCCCTTTGCATCAATTGCAAGGGTGATCATGCGGCCTACTCCAGGAATTGTCCAAAATGGTCACAAGAAAAAGAAATTCAGACCATTAAAGTCATGCAAAATTTGACTTTTAATGAAGCAAGGCGAATGGTTACCGCTCGAACTCCCCGTCCGGACGTATCCTATTCTGCAGCTGTAAAAGCAACCTACTGCTCTGTCAGCACACAAACTGATACTCCTTTCGCTCTAACATCTACCAAATAGCCTGCTTTTCATTTTAGAGCATCGAAACCTAATGTTTCGAATCAAGCAACTTCATCACGCAGTTCTACCTCGACCAATTCTCTACCTTCTAAAGCAGCTAAATTAGATCAATATGATAAATTTCCGAAGAAACAACAACGCATAGACATAAAGCCCCAACCAATACGTCAACTTCCTGGACAAACGAAAAAGAAAAAAGATC
>NW_027261964.1:32427-42028 GCF_043381705.1 Parasteatoda tepidariorum | reverse complement strand
CAATAGAGGGGGAACTACTTAAACCACTTCTCATCAAGAGGTGAAGAGCAAGTTTGACAGTGAAAGGGGAAAGAAATGTGTGGTACAAATGTTGTACCGAAACCGTCATAAAATAAAATTGTTTTTAGGGTACAACTGTCGTACCCTCCGTCCCCTAAAGGTTAAAACGAACACCATTACAAAATAAAGTATTGAAAAATGCATCTAGGTTGTATAGATATTGCAGATTATGTAACAAATCAAGGTTAAATTTTGAATAAAAGTAAGATAAAATTAAGAAAAAACCCAATATATGTATATGAAAAATTAATGAGGTTTAAATAAAAAGCTGAGGAAGGGATTATTTTTGTAAAATGAAGAGGGATCCATTAAAAAAGTGGGATCATTTATGTAGAGAACAGGAAAGGTGCTTGCACAAATAAAATTATTAAAAATGTTCGGTGTAGAAGATTGTAGAGCAGAGACCCTGTTAATAAAGGAAACGAAGGTGTAGGTGAGATGGATCTGGAAGATGTAAATGAGGAGGGAGTTCTTAAATGAGAAAGATAGGGAGTACCTCCTGCATCCGCAGATGTGTTGTTATAAATGACATTTATTAATATTTTGGCTTTTACTTTAGTTTTCTCTCTACATCTAAGTTCTTTTAGACTGGGTGTTATAGACATGGCAAAGTGATAGTCTTCCTCTTCTTGTATGGTTTTTAAGAGTTCTAACACCGTCCTTTCATATATCGCACCCTTGCTACAAAAGTGCCACAACTCAAAAAACTACGTTTTCCAGGAATTGCAAAAAACTGTTCCCGGGCTGACTAGGCACATTTTAGTATTTTTGAATTTGTCAATATGAAGACCGATACATCTCAAACTATGATCGGTAGTCATTGTTCTAGTTTTCCCATCTTTCCGACTCAAAATTCAAATTTTTCAAGTTACGACTGTTTTGATTTCTCACGTACAAAGAATGGAGTAAACTATTTTGAGTTGGGGCACTTTCGAAGATTTATTTCTGACGAGCCATTTATTGCCTCTTCATCATTAGGAATGTTTGATATAGTTTTCGGTGCTAAAACTGTTGGCATAAAAAAAGCATATTTGAAAAGTATGGGCTTTTCTTCCTATGCGCCTGGCATCATCACCAGAATGATTCTCCGTTTGGTCTCGAAACTCTCTAATGAAGGAATTTCTTATTCTTAAGTAGTTCCATCTTTTCTGAAATTCCATACCTCAGAGAATTGGAAAAATGTATTTTATTTAGATTTTTTTTACATAATATTATATCAACTAAAGATATTTTGAAATAAATTATAATTACAGTTAAAATATAAAATCATTATTATACAATGTGTGTGTAATGTCACTGTATACTGCGACAAATTTTTCTACCTCTTCTTCCTTCAATGAAGAACAAAGTTTCATCATTAGAAATTTTTCTCGTCTAAAACGAGGGTAGAAGTTTTACCTAACTCAGGTAACAAGCAACTTTTAAAAATATCCACGAGTGTTAGTATTTATTTACAATTTTAGCGAGAGTTTAAAAGAAATTGAGGTGGGCATAGAGTTGCCTCTCACCAGATTATGCGATAAAACAGTTGCCAAATAGAACCGAGGCTAGTGGAAGTGCCCGGGAGTCGACAATAGGGAATATAGCGATGGGCTGTCGCGCCACTGAGTTATGTTTGTATTTTGAAATAAATATAAAATATAAGGAAATTAATAAGTTCATAAGAATAATTCTTTATAAAAGTTTCAAAATGAAGTATAAATAATTTACTAACCAAGAAGACTACCACAATTTGCTCCAGCCTCAAACTTTTGCTGCTGAAAATCTTATAATTGTTGCCACTCCGACGCATTTTCCGATTAGGGACCACATACCATCGACATCATTTGATCGAATGAGTTCGATCGTGAAGGCGTATCCACTTAAATCTTTCCTGACAATCCATCCGATATGCTCATCACCACTGTTAAGTCGATTGAACAACTTGACCCCAGGGGGTGTCTGCTTCCTCTGATGTTTATACCACCCCACTTCGACACCATACTCACCTTGCTTGTGATATGCAAGCTCACCTAGAGCTACTGTTGCCGCTAAATTCCCCGATAGTGTAACCATCCAACTCGCCTCTAAAAGCAAAGCAACCAAGGGGCAAAATAAATTTGCACTGCTGGAAATACTGATGTAGGTGGTGCGCTTCATTTCCAAATCTTCTTCCGACGTGGTCATCGCTACGCATAACAGTAATACCACATTCACGTCCCACCTGTCCTCCTCATTCGCCCCTCATTTTTAGCAGCACCGATATATCGCTCCGACGTCTCAAGGTAATCCAATCGCATACGTAATTCTTGAGGCGTGACGTGTGGGATAGGTTGTCGATGCAACTGATCGCCCTGGTGGCTGTAAAAACAGCGAGCTCCCCATCCCATTCAGAATCACCCCACAAAATAGTGGCTTTCTCTACCTCCAATGCTTCTCGATCGGACTGATCCCTAACTTTGGCCATGAGCACTTGAATTTTTTCTAAATTATCCTGTATTAATCGAGTGTTTTCCGCCACAGTGGATAATTGATCCAAAACCGCATTATGTTGCTCCTCAATCTTCCTTTCAAGCGACACCAACTTCCCATCAGTAGCTGCAACCTTATTCGAAACTCTGTTCCCTGTCTCTTCGATGGCATGAAGAGTGAACCCCGCTTTCACATTCCCGGCGACCTCAAGCATTATGTCCGCAAAAAAAACCATAATCAGATGAGGTCAACTCACGTGCAAAACCCTCCACCTTATCTCGACGTGAG
Organism: Parasteatoda tepidariorum; assembly: GCF_043381705.1. Lineage (NCBI taxonomy): Eukaryota > Metazoa > Arthropoda > Arachnida > Araneae > Theridiidae > Parasteatoda > Parasteatoda tepidariorum. The sequence goes on along the minus strand of NW_027261964.1, from coordinate 39,229 downwards.
TCAGGAACGGCATTGATCGTGCGAATTAGATGGGACACAGCTGCATCACTTCAATCATTAACTACATCCGATATTATCCTTTCCTGCACCCCCAATAAATCCGCTGTCATTAGATCTCGTAATGTGGCCGCGCTATCACTTACCGTTAAAGTGCATCCATTGGCACTAAATTTGCCGCCATTGCACACACCGCTCCTAACTGTGAACGAGACATTGCGAGAACAATTTTTAGCGGAAAGAGTCATGGTACAAAAAGAAGCCAAACCTTCGAGAAAAAGAATTCCTTAATTCGACATGATGACTAATTGTTTTAAACTGAAACTTACTATTTAAAACTTCGTTGACGATCAGCTTCTTCATTCAATAAGAGTGAATCAGGAACAACCACCAACGTACCATCAGAAGGAACCACATCACTATGCAAAGTTATGCATTCGGGCCACGAAATAACGTAATACTTTCGATCAACCACACCATAAAAATCGGCAGCACACCTGACATCAATCTCACGATCAATCCTATATAACCGCGTCCATACCCCATTGACAGCAAGCAGCCACCTATCTTTCGCATGAAATTGATTCACATACTTATCAAGCACAAACCCACATCCTTTTTCCGGACGAATGAAATCACGCAAACAAATAGGCAGCACATCCAGGAAGCCATCAATATTGAAAACTCTGTCAACTTTCAGCTTCGGCCACCTCATCTTCCACCCCAACCACGAAAATACCAAACATTCTACGTTTAACTCGGTGACCACGTCCGAGTGCCCGATACTTCCCCAATCGTAGGTCATTTCGCCAAGCAATCTGAAGTTTCGCGACTAGTAGAGTGGCGATGGAGTCCGGATGCCCTGACACAACATAATTCACAACACGTCCACCTTGCTCCCTATAAATAATGCGACTTTTCCAATCAGATGGGTGTCGAGTCGTTAAATATCGCAATTTACGTTCAAACTTGGAATATAATCCCCATTCTGTATCTGGCATTTTACTAAATTCTTTTATAATTTTCAACTCACGTAAAACTCGTCTACCTGATGGTAAAAGACCAATTGAGAATTGGGAATCCATGTTTAAAACTTCGCTGTTTGACTCTGCTGCCTGATGACATCATGGGCACTCCCTGGAAATTTGGCATTAATGGCTCTTATCAGGAGCTTGTCATCACATATCTAGAAATTGTTAAATATATTGAATAAAATCTAATACAGTAAAAATTAAATTGATTTATTTAGCAACTATTTAATAAACTGAAACAATATTATAATTTTAATAGATATTTCTTTTTCCTCACTATTCTAAGAAACAGCACTAAATGAAAGAGAAAACTTATTAAAACTTTTCATATTATTAATTCTATATGAAAAGACATTAAATTAAAATTCATTTGTAAAATGTTTGAACTCTAGTAACAAATGATGAATATTGAATTTATTATTATCGCCGCTAAATCGTCACTTTCATTTGTTATCTTTTTTTCAGATAAAATTCTTTAATTTATTATATTTGCACAAATAAGAAAGAGTTATAAGTCATTAAACTGCAACAGTTACTTAAATTTAGATTGATGGAGAGAGGGAGAAATAAAAAAAAAGGTCAGAGCTTTGCAAATGAAAATTTGAATCATAGAATTTTATATCATTGGCATATTTTTACCAACCAGTTAAACATTTATTGAAAACTGTTGTTTTCTATCAAAATAACTATTGCTTCTGATGTTGGTCCTCTATTGGTTGTTTGGGTGCAATCAAGAACACCGATCACACTCGGCATTCCAAATGCTGAATAGAAGCTTCTTTTCAGTGCGTGCTGCTGTATCTCCATCACAGAAAATCTTACTTTCTCTTTCAAGAGACTTTCACACAATGCCTTGCTCGCAGCAGCAAGGCAACAACTGACAGTCACTTGTCTGACAGCCAAGCAAAAATCATTTGCCACCGTTTGCTGGTAGCCCACCAGCAGCATAAAACCTTAGAGCAATCAATACTTGAAAAGAAATCAGTATTCTAAATTTTAGCTAAAAATCAATGGTAGGATATTTTTTGATTTTTAAATTTCTCAAACTATATTTTAAAGATGAGAAAAAGATGACACATATTTGTTGTAATTTAGTTTAATAAATGTTCGACGATAAATGATGTGTGTAGCAGAATTATCTTTTTTTTTCCTTAAAAGATCAATTTTTTTTATTCTTTGTCCGTAAAAAAAATCTGTAACATGAGCAGATATATCACATTTGCCTTTATGCATGATCGAGAAATTCACAGAACAAAACGTGCAGAAGGCATAATTTAATCCTCTTTTAGAAGCAATAATTCCAGGAAATTTTGTCGAGTAAGCTAGGTTGAAAGAAGTTGAAGTATTTCTTATTTCCACCTAGAAAACTAACTAACAAGACAGAAAAACAAACTTAAATTCGAAGTTGTTGATGTTGAACTTCACAGTACAACGAAAACTAGCCGAAAATAATTTCTCAGCACGTGCAGCGAACTTTCCAAAAGAAGCCAATCACAAAGCAGTATTTACGAAGAAAAGCCTGAATTAGCGGTTATTCTAATAAAAGCAGGAGCAGAAAGAAAAAGCGAAGCAGCGCTCTTGATTGGAAGGACACACGATAAACGTCACCACCCAGGCCACGCTCAGCTGTGACGGAAATGNAGGAAATAATTATAGGTCAATCTTATATCATTTGGTACTAATACTATTTTCACCAACCAGTTGAACATTTATTGAAAACTGTTGTTTTCTATCAAAATAACTATTGCTCCTGATGTTGGAGCCATCCTCTATTGGATGTTTGATTGCAACATGTGTGCAATCAAGAGCACCGATCACACTCGGCATTCCAAATGCTGAATAGAAGCTTCTTTTCAGTGCGTGCTGCTGTATCTCCATCACAGAAAATCTTACTTCTTCTTTCAAGAGACTTTCACACAATGTCTTTCTCGCAGCAGTAAGGCAACGACTGACAGTCACTTGTTTGACAGCCAAGCAAAAATCATTTGCCATCGTTTGCTGGTAGCCCACCAGCAGCATAAAACCTTAGAGCAATCAATACCTGAAAAGAAATCAGTATTCTAAATTTTAGCTAAAAATCAATGGATATTTTTTGATATTTTAATTTCTCAAACTATATTTTAAAGATGAGAATAAGATGACACATATTTTTTGTAATTTAGTTTAAACTTTGATCTACAATGACAGCTTTAAAGTAAAATTTGACTTTTGTAAACCTCCATGAATATGACATTGTTTCATCATTGTTTATGCATTTATTCCCTTTTGTTCCTGAATACATATACTCTTACATATTTACAGTATTATCTTGAATAAATAATTTATACAATGCATTTCCAAACAGGTGATGCCGGCGAAGAAAACGAAGTAAAAAAACAAACACTCGTTTACTGCGCATACGTGGTTACTCTGACCGGGAATATCTTCAGGTTAAAGTTAGTTAACTGTGGGTTAGAGTAACTCGCAGTTACGAACACGGTGAAATGAAATTTTGGAATCTAACGTAGAGTTGCTATCATAAAACCTATTTTGAATTGCGACTGAGGGTTAGGGTCAATGGTGGATACGGGAGTAAGTGTTTTTCTAAGATATTTCGTCACGTTGAAATTGCCTTATGCTTAAGTAGTGCAGCAACGAATTGAATTGAAAGTATGGTTTAATGGCACAAGGTTCAAAAAGGACAAACACATGGTTCTGAAACAGTTAAGAAAGTGCATCATTTGCATTTATGTTCATAAAATACATAAATATATGATAACATGGCGATTACTAGTAAAGCTGCATAGGCGAAAACTTATGAGAGTTAAAAATTTTGATAAAATTGTAAATACAATAAAACAGTTATATACAATTTAAAATACCAATAGCATGTTAAAATGAAAATATGTTAGGGTTGATGAGTTTCATCTAACAAGTCTTTTATACATAAAATTGAGCTACCAAATAGGTGTTACGATGTTGATTAAAATATGATTGAGGGAAAGCAAAATCTTGCAAGTATTGCATTGAGGAGGCGGTTCTCCAAACAGTAAATGAAGGTGGGTGAGACGGTTATAACCTATGCGTAAACGGGTCAGCTTGACATCTGTCCTTCGCAACACAGGCCAAGGATCTAATTCAGGTTTATTCGAACGTAATTAGTTTTCACTTTTGAGGTCCCAGTGTTGTTACCACGAAGTCCTAATAGATTGTCTGATACAATTTTTCATAACTAATAATGGCACAGTGATAAGGGATTGGTAGCAGTTCGCGCTGCAGCATCAGCAAGATCGTTTCCTACATTACCAACATGGCTTGGTAACCAGTCTGGTGGTTTTGAAGATAAGTCCTTTACCTTTTGTTTATTTGACAGAGGCATAACATTGTCATTTTCTCTCTTTTTTTTGTGTCTCTGTGTGTGAGAGAGGTTAGTATTCTTTTTAGGGATAATATAATTAGGAAGAGCAACACTCGGAGTACTCTTCACTTCTTCTTTTAAAAAAAGAAGTGGTTCCCCTTGCTTTAAAATCCCGGAAAGACAACGGACAACCATCGTGTAGCAACATGCTTTAATACTTCAGTATTATGCAACTCTTGGAACTTTCTAAGGCGCTCTTTGCGCCTTACGCACTTGTCTAAATGTAATCAATCTTTATTGGCAAGTACTTAGCCCCTTTTCAGCTGCCAAATTTAAGAGATAGCGTAGGCATCCTTGAGCAAATATCTTTAGTTAGGATTCCTGCCACTCCATTTTTTCTCTCTGTCATCACAGGAGCGTTATCAGCACCTAAAGCCAAACAATTTGTCAAATGTGTTTCACTTGAAGTTAAAACGTCCAAAACGAACTTTGATATATTAACTCCAGCTGCATGTCCCTCCAAAACAAATGCAAAAATCAAACGTGTGTCAATCAGTATTTATTGCTTTCATCTGTAGAAATAGAAAACGTGTTGGTCTTTAAAAAATCGGTAATATCCAATTTGTTGAATTTAGCCATTTCTTTAACAATCGCTGTTATTTTTGTCCTCTCAGCTTTTTTTTTGTTGCAATTTTGCTGTCTGGGAACATATTCCATAGTGGGGGACCAACGTGGTTGGCAATATTGATAGGAATGTTATGTTCGACGATAAATGATGTGTGTAGCAGAATTATCTTTTTTTTTTCCTTAAAAGATCAATTTTTTTTATTCTTTGTCCGTAAAAAAAATCTGTAACATGAGCATCCTCGTAACATGAGCAGATATATCACATTTGCCTTTATGCATGATCGAGAAATTCACAGAACAAAACGTGCAGAAGGCATAATTTAATCCTCTTTTAGAAGCAATAATTCCAGGAAATTTTGTCGAGTAAGCTAGGTTGAAAGAAGTTGAAGTATTTCTTATTTCCACCTAGAAAACTAACTAACAAGACAGAAAAACAAACTTAAATTCGAAGTTGTTGATGTTGAACTTCACAGTACAACGAAAACTAGCCGAAAATAATTTCTCAGCACGTGCAGCGAACTTTCCAAAAGAAGCCAATCACAAAGCAGTATTTACGAAGAAAAGCCTGACTTAGCGGTTATTCTAATGAAAGCAGACGCAGAAAGGAAAGGCGAAGCAGCGCTCTTGATTGACCAAGACACACGATAATCGTCACCACCAAGACCAGGCCCAGCTCTGACGGAAATGGATGAAAACTTCGTTCAGCGTTAAAATAAGTAAAAAAAAGACCCGGAGATTTTCGAGAAAATCCCGGAGGAGGAAGTAACCTGTAAGTCTCCGGCCATAAGCTACTAAACGGCTCTATTTTACATTAACTGTTAAAGGTTAAGCACGAATGAACACAATTTAATTGAACATTATTTTAAAATTAAAAAAAGAAAAGAAAAAAACAAGAACTAATACAAAAGTAAACATTTTATTCCAAAAGAAATTTAAAATCAGTTTTAATTCAATTTTTATGCACTTTTCTCTATCGGGAATAGATTTTAAATATGGGCAAAATATTGCCCACAAGAATCCTGAAGCTTCTTGTGGTGGTAACACTTTCACAGCCTCCGACAATGAGTCATCTTTATTCTTTCTTTTTCTTTTAATTTTTTTTAGCGCCACTTTTCATACTAGTGCTTCCAGCACTACTTTTTAGGGAGTCCCGTATACCGTTCATCTTAAAAAGGTCATATTTACTGTACCTTATCACAGAATTTTACGAAGATAACTGCTTGAAATTTTTTACATATTTTTATGATATTTGAGCATAATTTAACACGAGCTTTTATGGTGTACTGTGTCTAAGGCTCGTAGGTTAGAAGAGTTGCAGTTCCATAAACTATATATGCGTAATCAAACGTCGATAGTATCAGGGCTTGATAAATGCGCAGGAGTGCTAGGCGATCCGCTCCCCAGAACGTATTAGACAGAACACGCAACATATTCAGTTCGGCTCGCAACTCTTTCGTATTTGTTTGATATGAGGTATGAAAGTTAACTTGTTATGAAAAGTGACTCCTAAAATCTTTGTGTGGCACAACTGGTATAGCAATGTCATTATGAAGTGCGCGTTTACGACAGAAATGGATGCATGAACTTTTAGAAAGTGAAAGATTGTGGTCGCATCAGTCTAAAATCCTGTTTACTGCTAACTGAAGTTGCCTCTCGATGACTTACTTTCATGTCGGATCCTGAACACGAGGTGTGCAGGTTGTCTGGCATAAATTCTGCTTTAATGAATCCAATGTAACATCGACGATTCCCTCTGAAACATCTAAATGAAAGCATCAAACTTTACCAAAATGCCCCTGTAAAAATGGTT
>NW_027261964.1:0-28479 GCF_043381705.1 Parasteatoda tepidariorum | reverse complement strand
TACACATCCGAAAATTTGTAACATCAATATGGCAACAACAATGGGACCTCAAAGTCTTTAATAAATTGCATAACATTAAATCTGATTTAGACAGTTTGCCAGTGCTGCGTTTGCGCAGTGCTGATGTGAAGCTCAACCGCCTCCGAATCGGTCACACCCGGTTAACGCATCTCCATTTACTATTCGGAGAACCTCCCCCTGAATGCAGTACTTGTAACGTTCCTCTCACAATTCATCATATTTTAATAACGTGTTCATGTTTTAATCAACATCGTTTAAAGTTTTTTGGAAGTTCTATTTTATGCATGCAAGATTTGTTGGATGGGATTCACCATCCGAACATTTTTGCATTTTTACGTGCCGTTGGTATTTTTTACTGCATATAAAAGTTTTAACACATCTACTGTTTTATACATTCTTATCACCTTTGCTCATTTTACTTAGTATTTCGCGCGTTTCATATTGTATTCATACTTTTATCTTGTTTTATTCACTTTGTACTGTTTTATCAGTTTTAATTGTGCTGCAATTAACATTCTGCATTCACTCATACGTTTGAACTGTTTCACCATATTGTTTGGCGCAGCATGTCCTCATTTGGACCTTGTGCCACTAAACCCTACATTCAATCAATCAAGTCCCCTTCCTTTCCATATGATCCAACATCTACTGAAATGAAACAGTAGTTAGCATTAACAAGTGCCAAAAAAACAGTAGAGAAATAGTTCTTATAGCAATAATAGGCCCTTCCGCTGTTTTGGGGGCACACAACCATTGATGTGCTTCCCATCGATGGCACCACAGCAATTCGGGAAATTCCACATCCTCGAGAAAGTGTTTCTATTAGAATAATAAACTAAGGAAAGTATTTAAAGAAAAGAAATAACATAAAAAGATTAAATGAAACTTTTTATGTTACATATACACAGATTTTGCTGTTCTGCAGCAGCCCATTGTAGACCAAGCGTTATGGAGGCACAATTTGCCAAACTATGACTCGATTATAGCAATGTGATAAATAATATCAAACAATTTTTGAATTTATGCAGAATTTAAATATAGAATTGTGTTTAACACTCTCAGTATATGCTACTTGATAATATATTAAATAGTTATTCAAACGGAAAAGTTTATGCATATCGTAAAATGAGATTGCTTTTTTATCTGAGAGTTAGGCACAATTTTTCTTGTTCGGAAATTGGTTGCTTTTTTCTATTGCACACTCTGTACGAAATGTTTCCTTCGATCAGTTCAGATAATTTTTGAAACAATTCGATTGAGAAGCGAAAATACTGACGAAATTTCTCATCATTAAGCATTAAATGTCTTTTAATCAGAACAGCGAATGTTCCTTCAGTCTGACGATTAACAAAAATTTCATCATCTTCTTTGTATTGAAAGAATAATTTAATCACAGCTTCTTTTTATTCTTGAATTAATAATGTCATATTTGGTTTTTTAGTTTGATCTCCATTTTACTACAAATTTCTAACAATTTANTTTATAAATTCCGTGTGACTTTTAATGAGGAAAATTTCTAATATACATTTACCTTTATTTTAAAACCGTTTGTTTGGCGCAGCATGTCCTTCTTTGGACTTTGTGCCATTAAACCCTACATTCAATCAATCAAACCATTTTACTACAAATTTCTAACGATTTAAAGTAACTTACGAACTCAGTCAGCGATACAGACTACAAAATAAACAATGTCACACGTCATTAATGCATGCGCAGTGCTAAGTAATATCTGCGTCTGCTACCGCTGAGCTAACAAATCAATTTTTCTGTTGTCAGACCGCGTTAGCTTACCGCTCACGTCAAGCGATCCGTCCTAAGAAACCAAGCCTTTTTTCGTCTCAGAATCGGCCACACACTAGACTCACCCATCTTCATCTGTTCCTCCTCCTATATGCGACACTTGTAACGTTTTACTTACATTTTAACCATTTGTTCCAATTCAGGGCTGACAGATTCATCCACACAACTTTTTTCTTTTTTATATATGTTTTTTCTTTTTTTAGAAACTTTTGAAGTACTTGGAGCACACAGTACTTTCTTCCTTTCAAAACTGGATCCACATTTTCGTCTACGAAATCAAAATCATCGTCACTCTGTTCTGGATCAGATGGCAAAGCAAACATCAAGGATAAAGCTTCATCAGTAGTCAGATACTTATTTCTACCTAAAATAAAATATACTTTAAATTGAATAAATATAACATTACGATACATTTTTTATCATACAAGCAACTGTTTTCAATTTGAAGTATGCTAAAATCCATCTTATTCATTGCATAACAAAAACAAAAGTCGATTTTTTCAAAACATAAACAATAACTAAACTTTATATTTTTATAATTTTCTAAAGAAAAATGTCTAAATATTAAGGAAAATTTGTTAATATACTCACCAGACATCTTTAAATTTCATTTAAAAACACCATAAATTTCACTAAAAGATTAAAGTAAAAACGTAAGCAAACGCCACACTTGGAATGCCTTTGGTGATGCCAGATTCTGAAAAGGAAATTGTATTCATCGATAATATGTATCGTAAAATGTTTATAGAGGGCAGTAGCTGCGAAAAATGGACTTAAATTATCCCATTGATGATTTAGAGGGTTTAATTTACAACTAAATAAAGTGGGACGTATATGTCCCAGTACTGTACAAAGGGTTAAACCGACATCGTGTTCCGATTTTAACATTATTTTATGTATGGAGTATTTGCTGGGTGAAATTCACCATCTTAAAATTTCTCATTTCTGCGAGCTATTGGTATTTTATATTGTATATAGCAGCTTTTATCTGATTTCATTCATTTTTATTTATTAACCGTGCATAGTTTTACCTGTTTTATGTAATTAGGCTTTGATCAGATTTTATTGACTTTTAAATATGCCGAACTCGCTATTAACATTTTTATTACCTTTATGTATTTTATAAAGATAAAATTGTAATATGCATTTTTCCTTTTGGTCTGTTACGACGCATTGTTTGGCGCAGCATATCCTTCTTTGAATTTTGTGCCAATAAACCTTATATTCAATTCACAAAGTTGTTGGCATAACTTTAAAGAATCTTGTCTTTTGGAACTTTTCTTCTTATAATAATAGACATTTTATAGGAAGTATTCAAATGGGAACTTTATTCCCTAGCAGAATGTTGCGATGCCAAATAAATTAAGTGACAAGTGCAACCACCCAGAAATATTTTACTCAGTTTTCTTTTTTAAAAAATTAAAGAAACCTTTAAACTTTCGTGTCATGACAGACGCATTATCACAGCAAAATGATGCACAGTGTTTCCAAGGTGTTCCATAATGTTCTAATTCTGTATCTAATAATTTATAAATATTCTCTCCTGTGGCTTCTCCAGTAAGTTTCTTCAAAGACAATATCATCGTGACATTTTGCTTTCCACCGTTGGATCTAAATATGTCTCTACGACCGAGAATATCTTACTACCATCTGCTGAAAGGATGAATAATGATGTTTTCAGAAACTGGCAGATTGTTTCAATGGTAGAATTCGAAAAACATTTTATTATTGAACCAGTCTTGGTTCTAGCACAGCCATATTTCATCGCTATTTCTGAATCAGGGAACATTTTTCGAAACATCGGCCCCGCATGGTCTGATGCTGCAGTAGGGCAATTGTGCTCTATTAAAAAGCTCGTAAATNCAGCCCCCCTAAAACTCCTATATTTTTTTTACAAGTTTTGCATAAAAGGATTATTACTACTGACAGATTGTTTCAATGGTAGAATTCGAAAAACATTTTATTATTGAACTGGTCTTGGTTCTAGCTCAGCCATATTTCGTCGCTATTTCTGAATCAGGGAACATTTTTCGAAACATCGGCCCCGCATGGTCTGATACTGCAGTAAGGCAATTGTGCTCTATTATAAAGCTCGTAAATAATGCTTCAGCTTCAATTACACTTAAGTTCTCTCGCTTAACCTACAGCGACAGTATATCCCGATTTGACTCTTTAGCTTTGCATTTATCAATATGTCGACGGGACTCCATGTGTCACCGGCAATCATCATGTGATCAAATCACATGCTTGGCAAAATACGTGATTTAAAGGATTTTTTTAGAATAGGCCATGTCTCAGAATAAGCTTCTTTATACTATTGATTATGTTTTCGCGTTACCCAATTTCGCCATTTCAGATGAACTTTAACTCAAAACTATAACATGTAAGGTTCGCATATTGCAAGATCCAGTTCAAAACAGCCAGGATCCTGAAAATTTGTTACGATTGACTTGGTTTCAGGTTACCCAACTCAATTCCAGTTATAAGTTGTTTATCCGAGCACTTTCACTTTCTTTAAATAAATCTAGAAGCCTTGTTTTGAATTCTGAATATTTCGTAGCGGAATTGCTTGTTACAATATCCCAAACATTTTCAACATATTTCGGTTCTAACTGCGATGCTAAGTAGTTTTTTTTATACGATTTCTCTCATTATTATTTTTTCTTTATTAATTTACCAATGGCAAGCACCGATAAGCCATGAGAGTATTTGCCCCGATTTCAAAGTTATGTCACTATGTTAAGTCATGACTTTTTAAACCTATAAAAATATTGCTATACCTTTCGTGCGTCATTTGCATATCAGGATCTGTGTTTGATACGGTGGTCAAGTCATGGCCAAAAAATGTGAAAGTGCATAAGATACGAGAGAAGTTCTGTATTAGCATATATGCAAGCCCCAAGCTCGTACAAATTATTAGTACTCTCTTGTAAATAGCTGTACCAAAGAAATATTTTAAAGAAAAGGTGGTTGGGTCTTATATGTACCCTAATCAATTAATTATAAATTAGGAGGTCATATGTACCAAAGTAAATTTATTTATAAAGGAATCTCATATGTACCAATGTAAAATTGATTATAAATTAAATTGAGATATGTACCAATAATAAACATCTTAAAAAAAAGGTGATGTTACCATTAAAATGTATTATACAAAGGAATGGGCTGTAAAATTTGATAGAGGTATTCAGTCGATAAAGTTTAAGACAATCAAAGAAAAATGAGAGATTAATTAAATATTAAATTTTGATAATAAATTTGGATCATCATTAATTGATGGAAAGAAAAGGCCAAAAGTGATCGAAAATAGTGGAAGGACATATTGCTTAAGTGCCACGTGAATTAACCCAACAGCAAGGGCTCGTGGTCAAGATAAAGTTAAGGGACGACTGAATAACATCTATAAAATTTTACGTTTGTGCAAATAAACACTGGTCAGAAAAAGGGACAAGAGAATGTTACTCACCACATATTATTTACATCATGGAGACAGGTCTAACATCGGACATTTTGAAGTGATGAAAACCAAAAGAAAATACAACGCAGAACTCGCTCACAAGTTCATTTTTAATTGTTCATTATCTTACAACAGTATCAGTTTTGGAATGGGATGGGTGGTCCGTCACACATAAAAAAATACATTTAGGCATCGCAAAAAGAAAAAAACATATATATAGCCAAGGAATCACAAAAAAAATGGCAGCACTTGCTAAAAAAAAAAAAGATTAACATTACAGGGGGTTCGGCATAGCTCGCTGACCTAGGCCAGCTCACCAGCCGAGACCAAAGCAGAAGCAACACTCTAGGAGAGGTGTACTTTACAGTACCAAAAAAAAATAATAATAATGGCGTCCCTTAAGCGCGGGAAAGTGCGAGTTGAAAAGCAGGAGAGAGAACGACTGTCATTGGATGGGGGGATTACCACACGATTAGGTCACCACCAATCAGTGCAAATTAGTACTCCCACACATACCAAATAAGGAGTCAAAGGGAAGAAGTCCCCAAAAAAAGGCGTGAACTCCCCAAAAATTCTAGAAAAACCGACTGGAAGAATCACCACGTGCAACATTGAGGGTTACTTGAAAGTGATGGGAAAAGAAGTTAAGTGGTGACGTAAATTTAGAAAGTGAGGGAAAAGAATGTCGTCCTTGAAGGACAGTGGGGTCAGACGACCTTGAATTGCAAAAGGTGAAAAAAAAGAGAAAGACACAAAAAAATGCGTTGCTAACGTAAAAGTAAAAGAAACATTACCAATTCTCTTCACAGAAAAAAAATGAAGAGAAAATAAAGCAGGAAAAGTACAAATACTATTAACTATGAAAGATATGATCAAATTAAATTTAAATTCCTGACATAAAAAAAATCGTAACACGACACTGTGACAATAGCCTTCGAAGATAGAGAGAATCCTTGCTATCTAAAAGATAGGTGCTTTCAGGCATAGCTGTTATACTATGACCATTGTCAATTTTAACAGAAATTGCGACACTGCAAGTTTCAAAAATTTCCTCTTCTGATAACTTCCTAAACTGTCGTGGCTCTAACTAATGGACAAGTTTCAAAGGAAAAGATTTCAATGGCCAAAATTCTTCTTCGCATATCTCCCTATAATGTTTCAAGAAGTTTTTTAATTTCCATTCATATTCGAAATTTTCAATAGGCTGAGGTCACTATCGTTCGTATTTATCGTTAGTATCGGAAATATATTGATTATAAACTAGCTATTTTATTTTCATTTAAAACAATATGAGGCAGATAGAAATTAAAATAAAAATTCCTAAGAGAATCAAAAATTGAGGACCAAAACACTTCATCAAACTCAATAGTTCGCATAAAAATATGATTAGGTTGCATGTAATGCAAAGCAAACACACACTTAGCTATGTTAGTTATTGCTAGCTGGCCCTGAATCTGATAATAATAGGAATGGTTTTTTTTTAACCTCATATCACCATTGTCATCCTTTTCAAGACAAAACTAGCATCGGAACATAGATCGATTAAGGATTTATAAGCAGCATTCACTTTGCACTTCACTTCAAGTAGGAGTGCATCATCATCATTGTGAATCAAACCATCAGGTGAAGCTGCTAAAAAAGGCATAAATGGGTTTGTAACTAAGCCAGTTTTCCTAACATCAAATTTGTTATAAGTTGTCCTAACAAAGTTACGAATTACTGATTCATTTTCAATTCCATATTTAATTGCAGGGATGTAACTCAGGTTCTTAAAGTGAGAATCAAATATTTGTGAAGCTAAAACATCAAAGTTACTCCTTCTGCTACGAATTCTGTGAAAATTGGAAGCAGTCAACCGGCAAGCTCGCTCAACTTTCCATTTCAAGCAGTTGCTTTGCTCAATAGTTTCTGCCTCCAAATTACATCCAAATCAAAAGTTAAAAATTTTGTTACAAACAATAGCTCCGAAACATTTTGGGTTACAAAGTCATAAGTTGGTCTTTCATAGAGGACAATTGCAGGCAATGGTAAGATACTCGTTTTATTGTGACATTCTTTCATGACCGACAAATATTGCAGGTTTCTGTTTCCAGTAAACAGAACACTATAGTTAACTGTTTCAGCAGAATCATGCGTAATTCTAGTTTTTTTTATACAAATCTGAAAATTTTTTAGGACTTAGTTTTGTTACCTTAGGTTTATGCCAAACTTGTAGTCGTTCCGTTGGGGCCAAGTACATTTCCTGTTTACTGTACTCCTCCAAATAGTATAATAGAGCAAAAGAATGCTTGCACGATGAAGGGCGGCTCCCAGCTTTGCAAAGGCATCTAACACCTATAAAAATTATACAACTATTAAATGATAATTTTTATTAAAGNTCACAGTCACATGGAGACACTCAAAATTGCGAAAACAATTTTTTACAACTTTATAAAATGAAATATATAGTAAGCATAGATTTTAATACAGTAATTTTAAGTTAAAAAATGTTCAGATTTGTTTATCACAAGTTTAAAGATATTTTGATAAACTACATGTTTTTAAAATAAACATAAAAAAAATCCAAATACAATACTTCCAAAATAAATTCCAAATCAGTTTTAGAAAAGTATACTGACAACAAACTAACAACAGTTTAGTTGAGGTAAAAATTAATTTGCTATTAAAATCCAAACAATGTATTGATATTGAAATAATGAAAAATTAAACCTAAAATTTGCTAGAATATGTCATTTATACTCCCTTCAAAAAAGAAAGTTTATAAAAAAAATTTAATAATCAAATTCCAACATCATTTCATTTGGCCTTTAAAAATAAAAAAATAGTGCAAAATTAGTTTTAATTCTGCATGTTGCAAAGAAAAAGAAAAACAATTAAAATGCAAATTCAGGTCAATTCTGATACAATTATTTATGGTAACTTTAGATCAAAATTAAATATGATGAAGTACTCTGAAACATATTTTTTAAAAATAGGACAGTTTGGGAGTTTTCAATATAACAGTAATACTTGAAAAAAATTTTAACTGTACTTTACAAAAAACACCAACAATTATTCATAATTTTTTAAAGAAATACAATATATGTTCTAAAAAATTTTCACAGTCACATGGAGACACTCAAAATTGCGAAAACAATTTTTTACAACTTTATAAAATGAAATATATAGTAAGCATAGATTTTAATACAGTAATTTTAAGTTAAAAAATGTTCAGATTTGTTTATCACAAGTTTAAAGATATTTTGATAAACTACATGTTTTTAAAATAAACATAAAAAAATCCAAATACAATACTTCCAAAATAAATTCCAAATCAGTTTTAGAAAAGTATACTGACAACAAACTAACGACAGTTTAGTTGAGGTAAAAATTAATTTGTTATAAAAATCCAAACAATGTATTGATATTGAAACAATGAAAAATTAAACCTAAAATTTGCTAGAATATGTTATTTATAAGCCCTTCAAAAAAGAAAGTTTAAAAAAAAAAATTTAACAATCAAATTTAAACATCCTTTAGTTAAGCCTTTAAAAATAAGAATACTGCAAAATGAATCGTTAATTAAATTAAAAAGTGAAAATCGGAAATATATTGATTATAAACTAGCTATTTTATTTTCATTTAAAACAATATGAGGCAGATAGAAATTAAAATAAAAACTCCTAAAAGAATCAAAAATTGAGGACCAAAACACTTCATCAAACTCAATAGTTTGCATAAAAATGTGATTAGGTTGCATGTAATGCAAAGCAAACACACACTTAGCTATGTTAGTTAATGCTAGCTGGCCCTGAATCTGATAATAATAGGAATGGTTTTTTTTTAATTTCATATCACCATTGTCATCCTTTTCAAGACAAAAGCTAGCTTCGGAACATAGATCAATTAAAGATTTATTAGCAGCATTCACTTTGCACTTCACTTCAAGTAGGAGTGCATCATCATCATTGTGAATCAAACCATCAGGTGAAGCTGCTAAAAAAGGCATGAATGGGTTTGTAACTAAGCCAGTTTTCCTCACATCAAATTTGTTATAAGTTGTCCTGACAAAGTTACGAACCACTGATTCATTTTCAATTCCATATTTAATTGCAGGGATGTAACTCAGGTTCTTAAAGTGAGAATCAAATATTTGTGAAGCTAAAACATCAAAGTTACTCCTTCTGCTACAAATTCTATGAAAATTGGAAGCAGTCAACCGGCAAGCTCGCTCAACTTTCCATTTCAAGCAGTTGCTTTGCTCAATAGTTTCTGCCTCCAAATTCCAAATTACATCTAAATCAAAAGTTAAAAATTTTGTTACGAACAATAGCTCCGAAACATTTCGGGTAACAAAATCATAAGTTGGTCTTTCAGAGAGGACAATTGCAGGCAATGGTAAGATACTCATTGTATTGTGACATTCTTTCATGACCGACAAATATTGCAGGTTTCTGTTTCCAGTAAACAGAACACTATAGTTAACTGGTTCAACAGAATCATGCGTAATCCTAGGTTTTTTATACAAATCTGAACATTTTTTAGGACTTAGTTTTGTGACCTTGGGTTTATGCCAAACTTGTAATCGTTCCGTTGGGGCCAAGTACATTTCCTGCTTACTGTACTCCTCCAAACAATATAAAAGAGCAAAAGTATGTTTGCATGATGAAGGGCGGCTCCCAGCTTTGCAAAGGCAAAAGGCATCTAACACCTATAAAAATTATAAAACTATTAAATGATAATTTTCATTAAAGAAACCATCTTGTTATTATAACTTTTATACATAAAGCATCCAGGATCGGAATGGCTGTTCATGTTTTTAACAACAGAAAATAATTCAATTTTAACAACTTAAATTACTACACTTTAGCATTTCCTTTTTGTAAATTTCACAATTTTCTTTTTACAAATGACTAATAATATAGCTGATTACTTAAAGCATACTAAAATTAATATGAAGTACACATTATCAGAAAAATTGTAACCTTACTAGTCGCTTCTTAATAAAAGATCAAAGAATAACAACTCTTAATATGAGAATAAAACTTTTACATTAAATTTATATTTAATGTAGTTTACGGTCAAGAATGACAATGCATTGTGTGAAATAATAATGAACTGAAACCATAAAAACATAAGTGGGTAGGAATATATACTATTTTGCAAGCATCTGTTGGGGGAGATTTCCCAAGAAGCCATTCCTTTACAAAGATCATTATTAGAGATAAAAATTTTAAAATAAAATTGTATTGTTACATAATTATTTAAAACAAAATTTAATAAAACCAAGACCCCACCTCATTCCCAGCAGAAATCCTCATGTCGACTTTGTAGGTTTCATTTTTTCTCATTTCAGCCTTAACCTTGGCTTCTACATGAAAACCATTGGCATCCTGTAAATAAATTAAAATCTTTTAGTGAAAGTTTTAATACTATTCTACATGTCTTTTTTCAAAACTCTCACAATCGATATCGTCATTTTAAACATTCACAGTATCGTTCTTAGTGTTACTAAACATACTTCAAATAAAATTCTTCAGCTAAAAAATAACAAGAATGGGATTAAATGATTTTAAATAATGTATAACAAGAATGAAATGCATAATTTTAATACACATACCTCTTCAAATTTTATATTGGAGACGAACTTTTCCTGGCACATCATCAAACCTTTTTTTTTGC
This sequence comes from Parasteatoda tepidariorum, assembly GCF_043381705.1. Lineage (NCBI taxonomy): Eukaryota > Metazoa > Arthropoda > Arachnida > Araneae > Theridiidae > Parasteatoda > Parasteatoda tepidariorum. The sequence continues at coordinate 17,540 of NW_027261964.1, read as the reverse complement.
TCAGCAGTATAAAATTAACACTGCTAGCAAATGCTGAACATAATTTTTCTATATACGTTAGTATATTAATCAATGTAAAATGTATCAAATACATTGGTGTTTCATTAATAGACTTCATTTTTTTGATGATCAAAAGCACTAAGCCTAGGCAAAGTTTGCTTTGGACGCCATAAAATGTAAACAAATATCATCGGATGGGTAAAATGACCAACCAATCAGGTTCATTTTACCCATGTGACGTCATTTGCAAGTAACCAATTACGAAAACGATGTGAGCAGAAATTAAATAAGTTACGTGTGCTGTCAAATACGTTTTGGGAGCGGTTCGCCAAGCCTTACTGCTCATTTATCAAGCCTTGATACTATCGAGGCTCGATTATGCATGTGCAGTTTATGATACTGCAACTGCTTCTAACCTACGAGCCTTGGACACAGTACACCATACTGCTTTACGTATATGTTTTGGCGCATTTCGTACATCCTCAGTCGAAAGTTTGTATGTTGTTTGCCATCAACTGCCATTAGACCTAGATCGCATACAGATGTCTCTCACTTATTACTATCGTATCAAGTTCTCTAAATCTCATCCATTAAAGTATGATGTTATTTCATCAAGCCTAGAGCGACTGTATGTTGCTAGACCGTCACAGACTTGCCCATTTCATACTCGCACTTTTTCACTCATTTGAAATTTGTGAATTGTCTTCGTAATCCGTAGATCATTTTATTACCCCATTTATGATGTTCCGTAAGACCAATGTTGCACCCTGCATTTTCCATCAACTCTTTATTGAACGTCGTAATCAATATTTTGAATACGTACCTATTTTTACTGAAGGCTCAAAATTTGCTGGATATATTGGCTGTGGTGTCGTCATCGCTAGTGACACCTATATTTATAAAATCCCAGATATTTGGTCCGTCTTTACAGCTGAAGCTGTTGCCATCCTTCTGGCAATAAGACTGATTTCTTTACTCTCTACATGGAGATATTGTATTTACTCCGATAGAGTGTTTTGAACCAGTTAGATAATTTTAACAGTAATAATCATCCAATTTTATGTTTGTTATTCATCTGTTGATCACTATTGAAAGACATTCATCACCTTAGCATTTATACGTGCTGTTAGTATTTTTAATAATATTTGAATGTTTTAAGCATACAATTTTATTCAGTTTGCAAACATCGTACCTCCTTCGTATCATTTTACTCATTGTATTTAATATTGTAGTCATACCTTTTATCTGATTTCATAAACTTGTACTATTTTATCAATGAAAATTATACAATGAAAGTGTTGTATGCATTTTGACTTTAGCTTTTAAACTGTTATACCGTGTTGTTTGGCGCAGCCTGTCCTTATTTGGAGTTTGTGCCATTAAACCTTACATACAATCAATCAACCAGTCTGTATGGGTTTCCAAATTTTTTTTAGGTTTCGAATAAATTTATGGTCTCGGCTCAAAAAGTTATTGTTTCAAAATATGATTGTTTATTAAAGTTACTAATGGCAATAACGGGATGTCAGTGAAGTAAACCATCTATGTACATGTTGCAGAAACCATGCAGTAGTTTTTAAAGTTTCGACTTTTTCTTCCTCAGCTCTAAATTTCAACGCACAGCTTATTTCGTGTGAAATAACAGCTGTTGCATTTGAAACTTTCATTTTCTGAAAATGATTGTTTTCTAAGTGCCCTAAAGTAAATTTTATCTCTAATTTCAACTCATCATTTTCTTGGTGGTAAAGACTTTTACCCAAATGCTTTGATTGAACCTTAGAAGAGAACTAATCATACTTATCTAAAAAATATTGAGGTAGAAGGAAATACTTATTTCCTGGAAGGCACACGTTGATGTTTTTTATGAGGAGAGGCACATCACCTATAAAAGTGGACATTTTTGTTGAATCACAAGGATGGGGTATAGATGATTTATCCACAGCGTTTCGGCAACACTTAATGCCCAAGTCTTTCCAGGTGGCTCTATTTGATGGCCCCATATTCATTGTAACGCTAACAAAGATACCTATCTTATGGCATTCTTGGATAATTTGTATGATTATGTTTTTAAATTCAGTTCCAAGCCTTTTACCATTGCTAAGATGAACAATTACTCGCTTCCAGTGTGTGGTTATGCCTCCTAGCATAAAAACCAAAGCATTTCTGGCGTTTCCTTTTTGTGAGGAGATGTTACATCCCCAAAGTATGTTCCCGAAAAGGGTCATACTCAATGCTAGGAGTTATAGCCATCTCTTCAATAAGTATATTGCTTTTCTTTTCTTGGCTATATTCAAAGTTTTTTACTTTTACCTCCAAGAACTTTAATCCTCCAGAAGAGGCCTGGTACCTTAGAATTAAAATAATTCCCTAACCCATAAANTTTAAGATCCCTTTACCCATGTATGGCCCCCCCAGTTTACTGATCTAGCTAGCCACAGCCCAGGTGGGCGTAGAACAACCAGCGAGAAAAGAAAAATTTATTGAAGAACAAAAGTAATGACAATTTTTACATAGACGTATTTAAAACATATACGCAAACAATACGTAAACAATGTGATATAGTGAAAAGTTTGGTTTGATAGTGCAAAACATTTATTTTTTTTTAAAATTTCGTTGATTTTCTTTTACAATGAGTGGATAGAAAATAAACACATTTAGAAACAAGGCCACTTGTAGTTTAAGNCCCCCCCCTGTTTACTGATCTAGCTAGCCACAGCCCAGGTGGGCGTAGAACAACCAGCGAGAAAAGAAAAACTTATTGAAGAACAAAAGTAATAACAATTTTTACATAGACGTATTTAAAACATATACGTAAACAATTTTGTAATAATGTGATATAGTGAAAAGTTTGGTTTGATAGTGCAAAACATATTTTTTTTTTTTACAATTTCGTTGATTTTCTTTTACAATGAATGGATAGAAAATAAACACATCTAGAAACAAGGCCACTTGTAGTTTAAGTTAATTGTTGATAATTTATAGAAAAAGAAAATTTTTTTTTTCTCTTTTTTTTTCAGAATTTTATGAGGTGATCATTCTCTGCTAGAAAGTTCATGACACCATGAAGCTTTTTGTTTAAGATTTTGTTGGTAATGAATGAAATTCTCCATTCTTTGATGAAATTCGAGTAGGGTTTTGACGCGTGCCAAGAAATGGTAAGGGGGCATTCTAGAAGATAGTGGTCGGGGTCTCCTGTTTTACCACATGTGCAGTTATCTGTTTTTGTTATTTTTAGGTAGTAGAAGTATTTTGGAAATGGTCCATGACCTGTCAGGAACCATATTTCCTGTTTCGTTAAATTTTTTTTCTTTAGGGAATGAATGTCTTTATAAAGGTTGAATAATCTTCTTCCAGTATTTGAATTGTTCCAATATTCTTGCCATTTTTTGTTGATTATTTTCGTTAGTTCTGATTTTAGGAATGTCTTTGGAAATGGATGAGGATAAATTTTTCTTTCGAGTTTGCCGCTTCTTTTGCAAGTTTGTCCGCCAATTCGTTACCTCTATAATCATCATGAGCTTTAGTCCATTTAATTTTCGTGTTTGAAGTATGGAGGAGTGTACAAATGTTCTTTATTGTGAGATTTCTGTTATTGGGTTTTAGGATCGATTGGAGAGCGGTTTTGCTGTCTGACCAAATTTTTGTTTTTTGTGTTTGCAGATTAGAAGCTTTAATGAATTTTAGACATTCATAGATAGCTAAAAGTTCAGCCTGGAAGATGGAGTTGTCGTCAAGTTTGAATTTTTTTTCCATTAAGTTGCTGGCAAAAGCAAAGCCTGTTCCTGAGGGTTGCTAGTGATCTGTGAAAAAATTGTTGTGTCTAATCAAGTTTTTTGTTAATCAAGTTTCAAGTTATCCAAGAACTACAGTACATCTTGCAAAATTCCAGAAGGAAACTTTATATTTTCAATCCTCCTTTGCAGCGTATGTTTAAATGTATAAGGAAGATTATTGGCCAACAAAGCATTGTAGCCATTAGCTCCAGAAGAAAATTTAGGCCCAATGCGGTTTTATTGGTTGCATTAGACCATTTTGACAGACCGAGAGCTTCTATCTGGTCTGCATTAAAAACTTTTTCAAGGGGCTGGAAGTTCTGCTTCAGTTTCCTTTTTAGTTTAAATGGCTTTAAGGATTTTTTTTGGTCTTGCTTTTAGGAGTAAATTTACATCCTTCAATTTTTTGTTTTCGGATTGAGACTTATGTAGCTCATTTATAGAGTCATTTGATGAAACAACAGTTTCTGGAAAAATTTTAGGGGGATGTCTTATAATAGGAAGCTTCCTTTTAACACACAGAGAAGATTGGCTATAAAGTGTCGAAACAGCATTCCTTTTTAGCTCTTTTTTGCCATTTTTTGTTTCTAGCTCCCACTGGTCATCATCAAAATGAACCTAAAATACAAAAAAACTGTTTTACAATTTTATACTTAAAATGAAAAAGAACACTTGAAATGAAATGAAAAAGCACTGCCCAGTTGTGCCCATACGTGAAGACGGTACTGATAACAAGCAAAAATTAGCTAAAAAATTTTATTTGCTTTGCACTTTACAAATGTTCTCAAAAGCTATGACGTTTCTCCCCTCAATTCTGTTCTTCTCTTCCGTGATGCGATTGGCCTTTTTCATCTCAGCTATTAAGGGAAATTGGTACCTCCTATGTCCGCAATGTTAAGTTGCCCTTTTTTTGATGTACTTTTTATGGCAAACTACTGCATAGAATTGCATGAAATTTTTTCTACAATATATTTGAACATTGTAGATTATACTGAAATGAGCTTTTTTGGATTTCTATTTCGGTTTTTGTTTTCTACTAATTTATGTGCATAATAGTCAAAATTTTACAATTTTTACCTATAAAAACTATTTAATATTTCAATAAAAGCTCATTTCAGTATAATCTGATAGACAAAATAAACTTATGGTAAAAATTTCATTTACCTGGATATCACCAATTCTCCCAAAAGGTACATCGAAAACACAAAATCAATGTTTTGAGAAAACAGCATTTAAAGATAAAAATTTATTTTTTTCAAAACATGCCTGCACCATAATGAGATTTATTTACATTTTTGAAATGACCCTCTTCTTCTCTCTTTTTTTCTGCCTCACTTCTTTAGATTGTTGGGAATGAGCATATTTTGCTCTTAATAAGCGTTCCTCGTCAATGCGCTTCATGGCTCTCGTCATGTGATATCCAGGTTCTATGTTAATTTTTTCAATGGTTCTCAATTTCATGATGTTTGCAACATTGAAAAAGCTTATAACATCATAAGTTCCATCCATTTGCACAAAAGCAGATTTGGGTACCCTTGACCAAATAATGTGGTTGGCACTTTCGTTTGGGTTTTGTGTGTTTCCATGCACACACTTTTTGAGTAAATCTGGGTGAGAAAGATCCTTTAAAATGGGTCTCATTGTTTCTACAACTGCAATAGGCAGATTGTTCTTATGCTCATACACTTGATTAGCTGCTTCAGCTTTTCGAAATTTGCTCCATGACTCTGCGCCAGGTGGACAGAAGCCATGTTGTGGTGCATCATTTGTCGACAGTAGTGGAGAAATGTTGCCCACACTGCCTGTCTCATCGAAGTGACACTATTCAAATTTTGCCATACAGGTGGTTATCAAAATAACGGAAACACTCTAGATCTTGAAGGAATCTTTTATTAATATTGCGTAGGACCGCCTTTGGCATGTAAAACAGCTTGCATTCGCCTAGGAATCGAATCATACAAATTCTGAATAGTGTTTAGAGAAATATTGTACCATTATTCATGGAGATATTGTGCAAGTTCCGTGAGAGATGCCGGTGGAGGATATCTATTCCGGATTGAAAGCTCTAAAATAGACCACGACGGTTCGATTGTATTGAGGTCTGGGGACTGTGCGGGCCAAGGTAGATGTTCCACTCCATCCTCATGTTCATCAAACCATGATTGGACAACTCTGGCTGCTTGAATAGGCTCATTATCATCATAGGATGGACCTGGTCTTCTCCCCAGTGATCCTTCCTTTCGGGGTTACGATTGAACCAGCAGAAAACCATGAAACGGCTGCCCATACCATGGCCGATCCACCTCCGTGCTTGACAGTTGAATGGAGGCAATCTGGATCATACGCTTGTGCAGGTGTTCTCCAGACATGTACCCGTCCTGTTGTGGGGAAAAGTGTGAAAGATGATTCGTCTGACCATATAACAATCTTCCACTTATCAATCGACCAGGTTTTATGGTTGTGGCACTACTCTACACGACGTTTGGCATTAGCACAAGTGGCTTGGGAATTGCTGTTCTGTCGTAAATGTTCTCTTTATGAAGGTATCTCTTAACTGTAATTGTTGACACTGGAGAATCCAGAAAAATAAAATTGTGTGTTTACAGAGCAGCACTTCATCAGGGGACACACCGTCTGCAAACACACAGGAGCCTTTCTGTTGTTAGTGGCAAAGCCAAAACTAACAGTGCCCCGAGGCCCCTAATGATAATACAAGCATAAAGAATAATAATAATTACCACATTAAAAATCATATGAATTTGCAAGAGAATCACATTCAAGTTAACAAATATAGAAAAACAATGAAACGCCCCCAAAGCACATTATAAATAATCAAAACGATAAACAGTTACAGTTAATAAAAGTGAAAATTCCAAATCAGCTCAAAAATAAAGTGTTGACACCTAGATGTAAATAAACAAATTAAAGAGCAATAAATTTTGAAAATGAAAACCAAATTGTTCACCGTCTAGGCCTTCTTAGACGGGCTTCAATATCGGCCAAGTTAATAGAATTTGTTTAAAATTTCTTGAATCAAAACATCAAAATTATTATATTGTTACTAGATTACTGGAGAAGGTCTGTGCTCCTTTATAGCCAGTCCTCTAAAAGCATCTGCACCTGTCAATGTTAACACTCTCTCTTCCAATTCCGTCAATTCTTTTAAAAAAGGACCTCCTCCGGAAAAAGAAAGATGTAAATGTTGTAATACAATGTTTAGTATTATAACATTCGTCAACGAAAAGTCTTCCACCCATGTTCAAAATTATATTTTCCGCATCGAAGCAAATCTTCGTTTTTCCGCTTTTGTGAAGTCCATGTCCATAATAAAGTGGAGTCTTAGAATGAAAGTGGTTTTAATATTTCGCTTTTTTCATTAAAGCTGTCTTTACAAAAATTATTATTTATTTTGTTGTTTGTTTCACTTATTTTTTGCATGCTTGTGAGCTTAATTACATAACTACGGCCTAAAAGCCATAGTCAAGTATAAAGACTTTATTACAGCGGTATTCGAACCTGCTACTGCCACAGCAATCATTTGTATTTGTTTACTTTATGCCAGACACTATAACAGTTTTTGAGCTTTATGTGCAAAATTATGAGCTTATGGCTTCTTAATACATTGCAGAGATTTTATTGAATTGAATTTAATGTAGGGTTTAATGGCACGACGTTCACAGAAGGACATGCTGCTCCACACAAACGGTTTTAAAATAAATCTTAAGTAAATGTATATTAAAAATTTTTCTTATTGAAAATCATACGAAATTTATAAAGCTGAATACAACGAAACAGGCGTATTTAAAAGTGAGTAAAACGAGGTAAAATGTAAATATAGTAAAGCTTTATAAAACAGTTGCATTCAAAGCTGAATAAAATCACATAAAATTGTAAATAGGATAAAACAGTCATATACAGTATAAAAGACCGATTGCGCGTAGAAACGCAAAAATGTTAGGATGATGGGAGCCACCTAACAAATCCTGCAGAGTTAAAATAGATTGCAGAGATTTTAATTGTAGTACTATGTAAGCTATAATTTAATGTTATATTTTTTTCAACTACAGCCATAGAGGTATTTTAGAGAAGGTCTATAAAAGACCATGACTGTTAACAAAAGAGAATTCTTGAAGGTCAAATTTCCGCCTGCGATACCAAAACGTATGACGAAAACGATTCTGAACTTGAAATTTTTTAATTTTTAACTATCATAAATCTTTGTCTACACCAGAACCTTAAGTTGCGTATATGTTTTCAATTTCGATCTGTAATGGCTTTTGTTATTCATATTATTTGCAATTCTTATCTTTTGAATACTCGTTGCCCCCTGATACGCAGTCGTTCCATATTTTCAATTCATGCAGTGAAAATTATTATAAATCACGAAATGAAAATTTTAAATACACGATTTGTTTTAAAACTTACAATTACTTAAAAACTATTCGACCGATTTTGTACAAATTTTGTCATTTACAATTTCATTCATTTAAATCGAGTAAAAATGTGTATACCTTAACAATTCAAATTTTTTCTAACTATTATTAAATAGATAAATAAATATTAATAAAAATATTTTTTACCTGTAATTATCATTGTCTAAATGAATGTTATAATTGTGTACAAAAATTTTCGATTCGCTGAAACGTTTTCGATTCTTTTCGTTTTAATTCAAGCGAATTACCCAAAAAGTGAAATTAGCAATGGTCTTAACATCTATCAAGCGCTCTGCTCTGTCCCCGTTGCTGCAACATGGTTTGGAGTAACAGGTGTCGGGGACTCAAAAGGCGTCTCCAATAACCGCTGACTGTGGCACGGCTCAGACCTTGATTCAAATTCATCAATATTGAAACTCAACTCTACGAATGAGTCTGCTGGAGATCCAGGAAAAATCACTTCGTCAGTAGGTCCTATAATATAAAAAAAATTCAATAAAAGAAATATAAAAGGATATTTAACTAGTCACTTTTTACAAGAGAGGTGCCAGGGACCTCATCTATCTACAATATTCATTAAAAAAAAGTAACAAAACTAATAAACTTTTTCGCAATAGCACATGTCAGAAAACGTACCGGTGTGGAAAAATATAAACTTTTAGCTCGTTTTCAAAGAGAGGGTGTAATGCTGGATCAGAATCAGTAAAAATTGTTAGAGCTATGTTTCAACAAAGCTGAAAATTTATATAAATAATATACTGGATACTATACTTTTACTGGAGAAGACATATGCACCCATCAATGTTAATACTCTCTCTTCCAATTCCGTCAAATCTTCCAAGGGAGGTCCTCCGGTGTCACGTGCATGTTTATCCCTTTTTAAATATTTTTTCTTCATTTCTCGTTTAAAATCAGACCAAGACAGGGGTGTCAAACACCAAGGCTAACTTGGGCCAAATAAACAATGCTTAACTTTAGGTGGGCCGCAAAAAATCAATATTCATAGAAACAAATATTTTTATTTTGAATAGTATATTGTAATAAACATTATATATTAAGTTATATTATTGTTTACTTCCTGATACTTGAAATCGCTTCTCTGCTACTATCTTTCCTATTTCGGGAGAAATTTTATTGACCGAGGCTACTTTCAAAATTGACCCAACGTGAGCGTTATTGACACGGTTTCAGACAACAGATTTCCATTCATAACAGAAAATATTGCTCGCACAGATAAGTACTTCCAAACATGAAAATAGTTCATATGCTAATTTTCGAATATTATCAAACCTTGCCGGTAAATATTTGTAAAATTCAGGCATACCCACTCCAATGAGTTTTGTCTTCAAATTGAGTAGCGCTGAGTCTATATTTATTGAGAAAATCAAAGAAAATTTGTCTAAAATTTGCGCTAAAATTTTCCTTTAATTTAAAGATTATTTGTTAATTTCAACTCTAATAACAATTCTCTTTAAATTGTAGATGGAAAAAATTACACGTTTTACTATAAATTTCAGTACAAAGTAAAAAATGCACGTTTTACGTTTTGCCAAACGAAACATGAAAATCGTCCCTCAACAAGCATTTTGGAACATTGAAATGGCAATAAAAAAAATTGTTTCACCGTATTTTGAAATTTGCTCTCAACAATTTTTTTTCTTCTTGCTTTGGAGAGTGTCAAAAAAGTTTCATGGCATTGTCATCAAAATTAAAGCGCATAGAACTGTTTTAATTTCTAGTTCGAAACAAGTTTTTGCAATAGAAAAGCAAAATAAGAATATTATCAAATATTTTATAAATTTTTACGTAAATTAATAATTACATGCTTTTTTATATAATAACCAACTATTTATACATTAATTTGATAATAATAATTAAAATTCTTTTTTTTTAATAATAACCAATTATTTATACATAAATTTGTCAAAATATGGTATTAGATATCAGAACTAACGCTGAAGAGAAGGCAATATTTACAGTGGAAAAAAAATTGCTATAAAATACACAATTATTTAATTTTTTATAAATTTGATTTATGAAATGATCATTTATGACAGCATATAATCAGAACTTGCATAATTAATCACAAGTAATAAAATTAATATTAAATATAGTAAAAAAAAAAACACAAATTATTCGATCTTTTCTACTTTCAAAATATTTAATTTCACAATAAGGTAAAAGAATTTTTAAAAAAATCTCTAGGTATGATATTTTGCAATAACATAACAAACAAAACATTTTTAGCAAATTCGCAAAATTTCCACACTTAGACGTACACATAACATTTAAAATCTGCCAGAAGCATATGATAAACTGCATTCATTTTGACTTTTTTTGCACTTGTTTGGCCTTGTAGACCTGACTTTGGCATCGCCGCTTTTGGGACAGTCTGCGATTATTTTGGGCCTGGGCAATCTTCATTGAAAAACTATCGTTCAGGTTGCCAGCATCAATATTAAAATTGCAGCTATCTTTCAGCTGCAACGCCTTCACATATCCAAATTGAATTCTTCAACAGCTTCAGTCATAGCTATTTCAAGGCGAGTCCGAGATACAGACGTATCTTTGGGACATTTTCGCCAAATGCAGCTGTGCACTCATTTAAATTTTGAGTTTTGTCTGCAACGCTATGTGTCAGTATTTATTTCAATGGAAGCTAGTCGTTGATAAACAGGCATCACTTTTTCAAGAGTCTCTTCATATAAATATAATTTTATGAGATTGTGGTGTTTCATCTTTAGCCAAATCTCGTTGGGAAAAAAAACACCAAGAAGAATCACCAACTGGGCATTTGCTATGCTTCGGCCTAGCGTCTGTTGATGTGCAGTGCATAATAGTTGCAAAAACAGCAGTTTTCATTTTTTGCTCATTAGGAGCATTGTTTTTAATAGCATTTCTGTAATAGTTCTGTAACTTAGATATGCTTGCCTCAGTTAAACCTCCTTTCTTCCGCCCTCCAAGAGTTACTTTTTTACCCGCCACTCATTCACAGTGTTGCGTAGAGCAGTGCCAATGTGTTTAGCGATATGGTTTATATATTCCCTTTTTATAGAACCGCGTCCCTCTCATATATATTGCTCTCAAGAAGAAGGGAAAATATCTTTCAGTCACCATCACTTAAAATTGACACATAACGCATGTTGCAGGAATCAATAAAGCGTTCCCACATAATTTTTGCAGCATGCATTTCCATTGACCCTGATGTGCCATTGAAGTTTCTTTCGCACTCAGACAAATGGCCTTCATACCAAACTGCAAATTGTGGTGAATTATCCCCAACTGTTTCTCTGTTTTGACAGTACTTCGATAAAATTCCGTAGTCCACAACAAGGTCGGTGAGTACATCTGTTACTACACCAATTCCTAAATTGGAGGTATGGCCCCGCTTTTGCCAAGTGCCATCAAACGACACGCTTATATCCATTGTAGCATCCAGGAAGGATTGACAGATTAAGAGCTCTTTCTTGATTCTGTGGAAGGTGGTGCATAGCCATTCTTAGTTGGTGGAGCGATTTGTCTGGTTAATTCCTATAACGATCGAGACTCTAGCATACTAAATAGATGTTCCGATCCTTGCTGTCGGACGCTCTTCTTAGAGGGACACGCGGCGTTTAGCCGCACGAGACAGAGCAGTGGTAGGTCTGGGATGCCCTTAGATGTCCAGGGCTGCACTCGCGCTATAATGAAGGAATCAGGACGACAGGACTGGGTAACCAGTTGAACCTCCTTCCTGCTTGGAATAGGTGCTTAGTCACCGCAGGTGGCCAGCCGGTTCTATTCCACAGAAGTGGAATAGAGAATAACTGTAACAAAACTCTAAGTATCCTGAGATGATGGATGCTACTTTTAGGTAGACAAACAATAGAAAGTTTAAGTGGAAGTAAATTCACAATAAAAATATAACATCATAAACTTTGAGGCTCACCAGGTAGAAAAATATTAAACATATAAAATCTGTATTATTCTTTGGATTTTAAATTAAAAACTAGTTTTGGTTTCACTTCAATTTTTGGAGCTTATTCTGCTCTGTGGCTTCCGGAAAAAACTAGATATCTCACGAATGGTAGCTCGCAGAGTAAAACGATTGGTGTCATTTTATTCAAAACAAAATGCAGTTAAATAATACATCAAAATAAAAAGCGATTTTTTTTTTTTACAATTTTACAGCAGTACTGTCTCCTGAATAATAATTTAAAGCTGAAATATGCTACGATACATATGTCAATATGTAAAATAAAAAAAGACAATTTTATACGTACTTGTTTTAAAGGCCGAAAGAAGCTTTCTCCTCTTAATTGGCTTAAGAGAGATTATGTCTTCTTCCTCTAGCAATGGCAGATAGATCATACTTTTTGTCAACTCCTGCTTTTTTTAAAAGGCCGATTTCGAAGTTGGCAAATTCTTTATCTACTTCAAGGATTCTTTTTATTTGATCACGTAGCTCATCTTCAAAATTAGTGTCCATTTTGAAGTAAGATAAAATTTCAAATGACAACTATCACACAAGTACAATGCACGATTACGGCCACGAGTTTGCAGAGTGGAAATGGTATCTCGTCATTAAATTTTTCACTGATGTGTGCATCGTACCGAAGAAAAAGAAGGGAAGCACTTTGAGAGGCATAAGCAAGCGGTAAAATCTTATCGTACCCAGCATTGACATAAGAGGTATTGTTTTTAGAGTGTATTTACATACCTCCTTGATCTCCGCACAGTTTTAATATTCTGTAAAGCATTAAATGAAATAATGTTGAATAAAAAAAAGAGATTTCAAATGAAATATTTTCTTTTCTTTAATATTTTGTCATGAGGCCTTGGCGGCGGACGACTTCGGTCATTCGATTTGGCATGCTGTTGATAAGCTTAGCAGCAAATTGACGATCGTTCTTTAACTCTTCCCAAGCTTCCAGGACTTCGCCCCGCAATTCATCACATGATGGAGTGCTGGTGAGAATCAGCTTCTTTTTTAACTGAGACCATACATTTCCAATGGGATTCAAGTACGGAGAATTACTTGCCCATGCCATGGGTTCAAATGCCTGCTGGTTTAACCAGTTTTTAGCGATCTTGCTACGATGTATCCCAGAGTTATCTTTCTGGAAAACAAAGCAGCCATCCTTAAAATGATTATGCAAGACATCTGAAATCATAGTATGCTCAAGTAAATCACGATAACATGCTACATCCAGACGACCGTCGATCCGATGAAGAGCTCCAAATCCTGATGAGGAGAAGCAGCCCCACACAGGTAACGAACACGGCCACTTCGGCGTATATTCTGGAAATATAAGGGGTTATTACGCATTCCAGCAGGTCGCCAAACCCTTATACAACCAGAATAATCCGATTGACTGCAGCTTTCGTCCGTGAAAAGCACTCTACCCCAACCATGTATGGTCCAGTTTAAGTGTGCATTGGCAAATGCTTCTCTACCTCTTTTTTGCTCATTAGTGAGAAAATGCTTCTTCTCAGCTATTCTACTCGATAGGCCTTCGTCATGACGCCTGTTTCTTCTTTTGTCTGAGATGACATCTAAAATATGAAGAAAAGGAGCTTTTAAACAATTTAAAATATAAATAAGTATAGCTCATTCGATCAGCAATTCTTATACCATATATTTTATATATTATACCATAAGCAGTTTTTGATTTCCTTTAATGTTCAAAAAGGTTATATGCTTTGTTTAAGGTGTCCCAAAATGAGACTGACAAATTTAGAAGAGTTATAAGAGACATGAAGATAATGAAAATTTACCATATTGCATACGTCTTAAATCAAGTTGAGAGGGTAAAAATCGCAAAAACTCGTTTAGGTTTCGGGGACACTCTGGAAAACAAAGCTATGAAAGATATTACAAACTTGCTAATTACTTAAACTTTCATTTCGCTAATAGTTACGAACGTTACTCGAAGTGCGCTCTATGATGTCATTGCATATTCTACAATGACATAAAAATGATTTCGGGTGCTCTCGAGAATATGTTTAATATGACTAACATCAACTGATCTCTACTGCTTGCATCTTATAGATTCAGAACCTGCATACGTTTACCCTCTCAACATGTTTTGCAACCTCCATGTTTTGTGGTAAGTTTTCATCTTGATCCCGCTTTTCCCATTCCTGATTCGTTCGTCGAATTTTCGCAATACAAAGTCTATCAGCGGTATCCAATTTCTTTTCGGTTGTGGAACACAAAATCAACTCTCTTTCGGAACCCCAATTTTAAAAATAAAGTATATAGACAATTCTGAGAGTCTTAACCTTTGAAAGACTACTTATTTTTGAAAATACTTAATAAGAGGAATGAAATTTTTCATATTTAATCATTAATAATCCCAAATGAAGTGAATTTCTTTATAAAGGAAACAAAAACAGAACTGCTTTAAAAGTCGAATTAGCTATAGAGAAATTGGTTGCTTTCTTAACGAATTTTGTTATTTTTATTTAGATTTGAAAAGTGCGATGGGATATATTAATACAATTTATTATAAATAAATGTCTACTCCAGAATTTACTAAGTATATATTAATATTAAAAATATAATTTTTTTTATAAAAAAAAATATCACTTTTCCATTGGCATTTTCCTTTCAACATTTTGTTTCAACAATTTTGTTTGAATATGCTCCACAATCTCCGCTTCTCTTTGTGAGCCCAGAGCAATCGGCATTTCACCACGGTCTGCGGTGACGGGGAAGCGAGGTAGATGTTTTGGTATGCTGCTAACTTCGGCAGCATGCATTATGACCGCAGTTACATTTTCAACTGCTTCACTTACATTGCTAGCGTTTACCATATCTTCAGTGATATCAGACGCTCGATATTTCATAATAAGTTTGACAAATCCAACTGTTCCAAACACTTCGTTTGCGAAAGTCTCGCCATTTTTAATCCACAAGGCTCTTCTGTCAGTATTGGGAGAAGTAGCTTCTGTGAAAAAATTGCGTTTGAGTGATCTTTTAGTTGAGGTCTCCGAAAAACAAGCTGCTATATTATCCACATGCGAGAAAATCTGCTCACTTACAGTAACTATCTCCCCTCATAAAATTCTCAACACTTCACGAGGTGTAATATCACAATCAGAATTCCTCTATGATGAAGAGGAAACTATCGCTGAAGAATGATAGTCACCGCCCGTACTCCTCGCCCGGATGTATCCTATTCCGCGGCTACTAAAATTTCATATAATTCAGTGAGCACTCAAACAGATAATCTACTAGCCCCTCCATCACAGCCCAAAAATAAAAAAATTCCGATTCCATTGACACAGAACAACAAAAAGCCCATATTTAATTTTATTGGACCTTCAGCACCTCGTAGACCTGTCTCAACATCTCCTCCACCTACTTTACGCACCTGACTTTACGCAGCGCTCGAAGTCAAAACTCCCTCCGAGCGAAAAACCGGGACTCACCCGGAAAAAGAAAAATCCTAAATTTAATCAGTAGTCTAATCAATCTGCTTCTGCTATTGCACAGAAGGCGGATGATATTTTAACGTTACATCCTTCAGAAGATGAATCGCTTTTTGATGAACTTCGGATGGATGACGCACCTCCATCCACATCCACTTCTACATCCAAGAAAAAGAAATAATGACAATTTCCCTTATTTCTTGGAACTGTCGCAGTGCAAGAAATAAAATCTCTGATATCAGAGATATTGTATCTAAATATCAACCTTTATGTCTTGCGCTTCAAGAAACATTTTTGGTTTCATCAGACAATTTTAAACTTCGCAACTATGTCTGCCATCGAAAGGATTGCGTTGATACTAATCGACCTAGCGGTGATGTTGCAATATTAATCTCTACAAGTTTCCCATCATCTCTCATTTCATTGTCGACTCCATTACAGGCTGTTGCCGTTCAAATTTACGTTAACATCTCCATTACAATCTGCTCTGTTTACTTACCTCCACATGCTGCTATAACTCAAACCGATTTAAACTCATTGATTCATCAACTGCCCACACCTTTTCTACTATTAGGGGATTTTAATGGTCACAGCGAATTATGGGGTAGTTCCGACTCCAATGCACGCGGATGTCAAATAGAAAGACTCATTATTGATCATAACTTATGTTTACTGAATCAAGGAGAGGACACATATTTTCATGCACCCACACAGACTTTCCATTGCATTGATTTAGCTTTATGTTCACCGGCAATTTTACCATTCTCACAACTCTCAGTTGATGATGCCCTTCATAACAGCGATCACTTTCCTGTCATCACTTCATATTCATCTACTAGTAATATCACTCCTAGACCCTCTGTCTTCATATATCATCATGCTGATTGGAGTCTCTTTAATCAGCTTGCTGATATCACTGAAGATATGGTTAACTGTAGCAATATAAGTGATGCAGTTGAAAACGTAACTTCGGTCATAATGCATGCTGCCGAAGTTAGCATACCGAAAACATCTACCTCTCTTCCCCGTCACCGCCGACCATGGTGGAATTCTGATTGCTCTGCGGCTCGCAAAGAGAAGCATTGAAGCTTTTGCTGCCGTCTCCAGTCCTGCCAGTTACAGCCGAGCGTTTCAAAACCATAAGCGCGTTGCGGGGAAAAAATAAACTAAATTTTGTGACTCGACAGCAACTGCAGTATAATCAACCATTTACTTTTACAGAATTACTACGAGCAATTGCGAAATCTCCCAATACAAGCCCTGGCCCCGATGGAATTACGTATTGCATGCTACGCCACTTGAATACGTCTCCTTGCGCAATATTCTCGATCTTTTCTATCGAATATGGTTAGAACAGATATTTCCAACTAATTGGCGTGAGGCAATTGTCATACCTATCTTGAAGCTAGGTAAGGATGCGACAAATCCGATGAATTATCGCCCGATTGCGCTGACGAGTTGCTTCTGCAAAACTCTCGAGCGCATGGTAAATTCTCGACTTGTCTATTATCTAGAGAGGAAACATCTAATCCCCGACTTTCAAAGTGGATTTCGCAAGGGCAGATCGACTATAGACAACATTGCTGCTTTGGAATCGCGTATTCGTAATGCTTTTGTTCGACGTAGCCATTTTATCTCTATCTTCTTTGATATTGAGAAGGCGTACGATCGAACATGGCGTTACGGCATTCTAAAGGCTTTGTTTAACATGGGTCTTCGAGGTCATCTCCCTGCATTTATAGAAAACTTTTTGAGACAGAGGTATTTTCGAGTCAGACTGGGTAATACACTCTCTGATGTCTACATTCAATCTGAAGGTGTTCCACAGGGTAGCGTTCTGAGTGTCATACTTTTCATCGTTCATGTATCTCTCATCTTACATATTTTATCACCTACAGTTTTTGGTTCACTATACGTT
>NW_027261963.1:0-2682 GCF_043381705.1 Parasteatoda tepidariorum | reverse complement strand
GAACAGACGAAATATATATATAAAGATTGCAAATTTTAAATAAAGCAAAAATGGGGAGACCTATTGTGAGGTTAAGTGCACAAAGATTGGTTTGTGTTTATTCAACACTCATTCTCAAATTTCACATGTACCTTAAGATATAGTTCCAAAATATGTACAGTGAGGTGAGAAATGAACTGAATAAATCAATAATCAATCGACTCCAACGTTGTGGGTTTGAACATGTATAACTTGTCTTTCTTCTATCTAAATAAATAATTAATTTGATAATGCACTATTTATTTCATTTTCCATTCATTAAATAATATTGTCTGCTCTGCTGTCTTCCTGATTATGACAATGGCGATGAGGAAATTGGAATTAAGTTAATTTGCTGCAGCAGTGAATAATCAACCAAATCCAAAATGCCGAACGTTTACAAAGCTTCGTGGAAGGTGATAATTTTGTATAGTATTTACTACAAGCCGATTTCTTTTTTGAAGTCAATAAGATTACCTCGGATAATGAAAAGCCAGCTTTACTCTTATCAGCTATCGGTAAGAAAAAATTTTCACTTCTTCGAAACTTACTCCAGCCACGTGATATGAAAACTGTGGAATATAATGAAATTGTAAAAACTGACTAATTATTACTCTTCATCTACTATTATGGAACGTTTCCGTTTCTATAATTTACGTCAAGGAAACGAGGACATAGCTACTTTTATTGTAAAGATAAAAGAGCTGGCGAGCAGATGTGATTTTGGTGCATTTTTGAATGATGCTCTTAGAGACAAGCTTGTTTGTGGATTGCAGTCTGAACAGATTCAAAATAAATTGCTTAGTGAAAAAGATATAAATTTCATCAAAGCTTCTGAACTAGCACTTGCCATGGAAACAGCTTCCAGAGAGAAACAAAATCCTTGTGTTGAAAATCTCTGATCAAAAGTACAAGAAGAATCCTTCTCAAAAGAATGGTGAAAGTTATTCTATGATGAGAAACACTCCTCAAGTCCAAGGTTCAAAAGGAGCAAAACCCAGCAAGCACTGTGCAAAATCTCACCAAGGGAATTGCAATTTTGAGAATACAAGGTGTTACAAGTGTTAAGGGTCATATCAGGCCTGCGTGTAAAGTTTCCTCCACAAATTTTGTTGCAGCTAGTGAAAGTGTTGGGGATTCTTCAGAATTTTATCTGAACAATGTGCATAATATTGATAATCCTTCAAAACCATACACTATTAATGTACAGATAAATGGTGTTAAAGTCAACATGCAAATTGTCTCAGGTTTCAATTATGTCTGTTACAAAATTTCAACACCTTAATTTGAATAATTTGTTATCTTTACAAATTCCAACTTTGAAATCATATACTGGGGAAGTTTTAAAGATTTTGGGTAATTATGAGGCTCCTGTTACTTATAAGGATAAATGTTATACTCTTCCACTAATTGTTGTTGATTGTATTGACAAACCAACTTTGTTGGGTAGAGAGTGGATTGAAAAGTTGAATATTATGTTTGATAATTTTATTGATGCTGTGTCTAATGTTAGTAATAGTAATGTTGATAATGGTAACCTTGCTTTCAGTAATTCTTCCATTATTCAATATTTAAACACTAAATTTCCAAATTGTTTTAATTTAGATGACAAATCTGGTATATTGGGAGATCATCCAATAAACATAGCTATGAAACAGGAAACAATTCCTATGTTTTGTAAGAGTAGACCAATTCCTTATGCCCTAAGAAATTTCGTTGATAAGGAGTTGGACACTCTTATCAATAATGGTGTTTTGCATGCTGTAAGTCATTCTAAGTGGGCAACACCTATTGTTGCTCTTCCAAAACTTAATGGAGATGGTAAAGAAGCTGTTAGAATTTGTGGAGATTTTTCGGTAATAGTAAATAAATTTTGTGAAACGCAATTTTATCCTTTGCCTTCTCAAGAAGAAATATTAACAAGTATGGGTGATGGTAAGTTTTTCTCAAAAATTGATTTATCTAAGGCTTTTCATCAGCTTCCTATTAGCCCAGAATCTCAAGAATTATTAACATTGAATACTCTCAGAGGATTACTTAGGTACTCCAAACTTCCTTTCGGGATTAAATCAGCTTCTTTCCTTTTCCAACAAAAGATGGATGAAATCTTGAAAGATCTATCTTTTACTAATTGTTATATTGATGATTTGATTGTTAGGGCTAATACAAAAGAAGAGTGTATAAATAGGACTGAAATTGTTATGGATAGGTTAAATTCTTATAATGTTAAGATTAATTTTTCTAAATGTGAATTTTTTAAAGATAATATTCAAATCTTAGGTCATAAAAAAGATGTTAACGGTGTTCATCCATTAGATGACAAGTGTAATACAATTTACCAATCTATGGCTACAAATGTTACTGAGTTAAAAAGTTATATACTATTATGACAATTAGGACTGGGCTATAAATCGATATATCGTGACATACCGATTTAACGCCTATATCGGCAGACCGATACAGCAACTTTCGTTCCAGGTGATGCATCAGAAATCTGATTTAAGCCGCCGAGTAAAGAAGACAAACGATATAGCGATATAAGACACGCAAGGCTCTTACGTTCCGATGCGAATTCGCGCTGTGGAAGACGATGTTCGTTTCGTTATGTTGAAACGGCCTTGATTGATGAGCGGTATTTTAAGTCCCGCAGTGGACTGATCGTTA
>NW_027261962.1:0-20385 GCF_043381705.1 Parasteatoda tepidariorum | reverse complement strand
TTTTAGTCGATGCCAAAATCCTGATTTAACAGAAGACTGTAATTTTAATGATTTTGATAATACTGAATCTTTAATTGTACCTTTTTCTGATCCTAAAAATAATGAGTTAGTATGTGTTACTCATACTGACCCTAAATTTCAAATATCTAATGAAACCTTTAAGGACAGTCAAACCAAAGATCAAGAACTTAATGATATCATTACTAAATTAAATAATAAAAACTTAAACACTAAAATTATTGATAAATATTTTATATCCCCTGATACTAAGCTACTCATGTTTCATGAAGAGTATATTAAGAATGATTATGCTAATTTAATAGTTGTGCCCAAGTCTCTAAGGTTTTGGAAATTACTCATGCATCTCATACAGGTGTCAAGAAAACTTTTGAGTTATTGTCGAAAAGATTTTATTGGAAAGGCTACTATGCTGACACGTTAAACTATGTGTTATCTTGTGATGCATGTATTCGCATCAAACATTATTCTGTCAAACCAGCCCCCTTAAAAAATGTGTACATACCTGTGATGCCAGAATTTGGCATTACATATTTATTTCCTATCTTTTTAAAATATCCTTCATTACTTAAGCTTATTTTTATTTATAGAATTTTTTAAAAATAAATCACAAACTTAATCTTTTTAAAACAAACATAAAATATTTATTTCTTCTCTTCTAGATTTATGTAACGGATACTTTTTTATTTCATTACTAATGCAGACTTATAAATAGATTTTTGTTTTCGATTAAAGGCGACAGTGAATATATAACTTTTTATTCTAATTTTCCAACGGCTAAATGTTTCAGTTGCATGGTTGTAAATATTCACATAAATTTGTTGGCGACTCGTGATCGCCAAGGTATTATTTAAAACCCAATGTTGATATGCTTGTTGGCTTTGTTTTGGCTATGATATACTATGATAATTCGTCAATTTTGGATCTCCTACCCATGCATCACCTGTGTCCGATCGGAACAAATTACACGTACTTTTTAGTTTGGCTTTTGATTAGGCAGGTTGTGGGGGTTTTGTCTCCCATGGCCTGTCCTTATTAATATTATTATGCAAAATTGATTCAACTCGAGCTCTGCAAATATACTACTAAATAAAAGCTTTTTTTATTAATTCTAATCCGGCTCAACTATTATTTTCATCACCCTTCTGTTTTCATCGCAATCTTCAATTAGTCATTACTATCTCCAACTTGGCCCACTATACACCCCCCTACAAACTCCACCTCACCTGATATATCCATCACCACTGAAATTGGCACCCTGAACCCTCTGAATAACTCCTTCTTCATAATACCTACTCGCCCTGGGGATTTTATTAGTATTGATATTGTAGCACCTATTAAAGATACCGGGCATGTATTAACTGTTATAGATCACTTCAGTAAGTTTACAGTGTTATATCACTTAAAGAACTTAACTGCTAATACTATGGTCCAACATTTATTAAATTATATGTCATTGTTTGGTAGAGTTACCATGATTCTAAGTGATCTTGGAACTCAGTTTAATTGTGAAGTGTTTCATACTATAAATTCTGAACTAGGTATTAAGGTAATACATACCACTTCAGGGCACCCTCAACTGAACTCAGTTTCAGAAAGAATAAACACTTCCTTAAAATCCTCATTGATTGCCTTGCGAGAACAAGGAATTTCTATTCAATCTGCCCTCTTAATTCACCAACAAATCTATAATAGTGCTATTCATCCTGCCACAGGATATAGCCCTAACATGCTTCATTTTGGTCGTGAAATGAGTATTTTCTTTGACACATACCAAAATCCTAACAATAAACTTATAAGTTTAGACCAAGCTTCTTATGTTTCTCAGGTTTTAAATGATCTAAATAATTATTATAGTAATGCTTATACTTCTTTAAGGCAGAATCAGACTGATCAAAACATTAAGTTTGAAAGGAAAGCTAAACTTCGTANTCTGATGGAGGCCACCTCAATAGTCTCACCATCCAATTTCACAATCATGCCCGAGCCTGTTCTATATTCCTTATCGTTAGTATTGGGGTTGGCGACCTCCATCCTCTTTTATTGGATGATTTAAATAATTATTATAGTAATGCTTATACTTCTTTAAGGCAGAATCAGGCTGATCAAAACAGTAAGTTTGAAAGGAAAGCTAAACTTCGTAAATTCGAAGTAAATGATATTGTGTATTTGAAATCCAAAGATTCTTTCAACCCCAAATTCAATGGTCCATACACCATCGTTATAAAACATAATGATGTTAATTTTAGTATTCAATTTTTATCTAATCCTAATGCTCCTGTGTTTAAGATTAATGCAAACCGTCTAAGGTTAGCCCCACATAGAAAAACATCTCTGTGTGCTACCAGTAATAAATTGCCTCAACAAAATACTAGATATTTTCTTCGTTCACATGTTTAATTCAAATAATTGTTTGTGTGATTTTGCTTATGTTTTGCTTGCAAACCCCCATAAAATTTTGGGATGTCTCTACTACGCTGGCGTACATGTGGCATCTTATCAGGCCTGACAAGATTTTTTTGGGGAATGTTGTGATCGAAACGTTTGTTTCAGAATCATCAATTAATTAATTGCTTTCTTGTTTAATTTTTTTTTCAACTCAGGGCAATACTTTTTACCTATTTTCTTAGTTTGTTTTCACTCAACTATTTATGTAAACATTTTGTAACTTAAAGTAACTTTAATTATTACTTTGGATTTTTTCTGATACAATTAGATTTTCTTTGTTTATTTTGGAATGTGGTAAAATACAAATAACCTTTAATGCAATTTTAACACTGCAATTTAATTTTTGTTAATGGGTTTATCCCAATCTTCTATGTGTCATTTTTGTATGCATTTTCATGCAACCTTTTTTTAGAGACATGTTCTAAACCTCGTTGGTCTAACACAAAGTCTGAATTTTTTTGTTGTATATTATTCTCAATTTTTGTTCATACTTACGTGTTTATACTTCATTTGATCTAATATAAATTTTTTGCATAATTTGTTTGAACATATGAGTCAGAACTTTCTTCAACGACGTGACATTGTGTACTGCTCTGCTCTGTCTTCTGGTGCTACCTTGAACTGTCTTCATCCCTGATGTCTGTATCCCTCGTCTGGACTTATGCCAGTTGTCTTTGTCAGACTTTGTCAGAAAGTAATCAGTGTATCTGCTACCTCGAACTGTCTTCATGCCTGATGTCTATATCTTGATATTTCTGATGTGTGTATTGTCTACTATCGGCTCCTGAGGCGTGATCCTGCCGTGTTATACTGAGGTAAACTTGGCCTCAGCCTCTTATTTAATGCTGGTGTTTCTTTGTTCACTGTGCCTGGTATATTGTTTCCTACTGGATCCATTGAACTGTGGTGTTTCGTCAAATTAATGGCAGCTCAATGATGGTGTTTCATAGTTCACTGTGCCTCATATATTGTTTCCTACTGGATTCACTGAACTGTGATATTTCGTCAAATTAATAGCAGCTAAATGGTTGGATGTGTTGTTTGAGATCAAGGTGCACAGCTACAAGAGCAGTACATGTTACTTGAGTGGTTCTTCTTGACATGGACTCCCGAATTGTGACTTTTCACGAATTTCATTCTCAAGCGCTAATACTTTTGCTTTTCAGGTGAATTTTGTAAACCTTTTTCCTTTTTTGTGTATATAATTTTTTTTAAACTTTGTGTTGCCATTATTCTTTGTAAACAACTTAACATCTCACCAAATTTTTTAGTGTTGTGTATTGTCAATTAAGTATTTATTCTAGATATTTTTTTGTTGGATGCAAATTTTTTACCTTTTTCCCATCTTGTGATTTTTTGTCTTCCCGTTATTGCATTGGATGTATTAATTGCATTGACATTCGTTTATTTTCAGATTTTGCTGTCCTGAATTTAGTTTTTGAAGTCCTGAATTTAGTTGTAACAAAAAGGCTTCACCTTTTTTTCTGTATCTGGGGGGAATATATGTAGTATGGTATACTACATATAAATTAAAATCATTTGTTAATTCTAATTTCATTATCTAATCATCTAATTTATCTAATCATCATCATTCATCTAATTTAATAATCATTGGTTGATTGTTCATTTGTTAATAATGTAATTATGTGACAGCTTAATGGTAATATGCAAATTTTATTTAATTGTATGGTTTTTAATTTCTTCTTTTTACACTTGTAATTAATGTTATTTAATTGTCAGTATTCAATAATTCCTTGCAATATTTTAATGTAATCCTTAATCTTTAAATTTTAAGCCTCAAGTATATTTTTGTAACCTTGGGAAAGTAATCTTTCTCTGCATTTATGTTCTTCCTTTAAAAGAAGATTCCTCCTTTTGTTGCTTCGCTGACAGCAAGATGTATGTCCAGTCAGCAAACCCCTTTGTTGGATTGAGAAGGAGTGACCCCAAGTCCGTTTTCCCACGTTTCGACTTGCATCAAATGCAAAGCGCCCCTTTTGATCTTATGATGGCGCCAAGAATGTTCCAGAACATTCCACAAAATTCTTTACCAGGTGTGTCACAGCTTTTGACAACCCTGCTTCATGTTTGGCACGGAGCTTAACAATTAATTCCGCCAGTTGGCCAATTTTTGCAGCTCTGTGATTTGCCCCTCTGATCCTTCTCCGTCCAACCAACGCGATCTTTGCAAAATTTCAATTTTTTTGGCGAGAGTTTTCTCCCCTATCTTCATAACGAAGAAATAGTCAGTTGTTGTTTTTTCTCAATAGTGTTTGTTTGGTTTTTCGGCTTAGGCCGAGTTTTTCTGTGTTGGCATGTTTGCCAAGCATTTTTGTTTTTTCATAATGTTAAGTTGTCAATTAATATTTTGTCCGCATCCCTAACTATGAGTCTGGTGAGTAATTTTACTGTATAAGTTGTTTTCTCTTCCTTTTTTTCAGCATGTTCCACTGTCGCTCTTACCTGAAATTTTGTACCCACTTCCAATGTACCCCACTATCATCTTTTTCGGCCTTTACATAATTACTTTCTAAATTGCATTTAATCTTAAGTTGACTTAATGTTAGTCACCCCCTTTTTTTCTCCCTTTTTTATTTAGCCACACCACACTCATCTTAACAAACAGCATCACATAAAAGTTGCCAACTATACGACCTACAGGTGTGACAGGAATTTCAGAGGCGGGGGAGTTGCCCTCCTGGCGAAGAATAGCCTAATGACAACCGAATTTAACAAATCAAACCAAGCTGGATATGAACAAATCTCAATTTTTCTTAACTACGATAACAAAAACATCAAGATCACTGGAATTTACAATGCTCCAGGTAATACTCTCTCAGACGATGACATCAGACAACTTTTCCCAACAAACATGGAGACAATTGTAGCTGGAGATTTTAACTCGAAACACACAACATGGGGATGCAACAGAACCAACCGCAACGGACTACAGCTCAAGAATCTTGTGAATAAGCACGCACTTACTGTTATCGCGCCATTATGTCCTACATATCTACCAAACATGAGCAATCAAAGACCGGACATTCTTGATTTCGCTATTTCCAATTTGAATACACCCATAGCAGCTGACGTTATAAATGCATTATCTTCTGATCATCTTCCAGTCTACATCTCGATTGGGATATCCTTAACACAGGAGAGTAAGCAGATCACAAGAACTGACTGGAATCTGTTTCAAAATATTCTCACATTAAATAAACCAAACCTTGCAGCTCTAAAGACTACCGAAGAAATTGATACACAAATTGCTATTCTTCAGAGTGATATAATAACTGCCTATAATAAATCAACTACATCAAAAGAACTCGCTTCAAATCATCTTAAACTTCCACCTGAAATCAAGTTTTTAATCAAACAAAGAAACTGGTGCCGAAAGAAATACCAAAAAACTTCTGATCCAGACTACAGAGATGAGATGATTAATCTTAACAAGCAAATACACAAGAAATGCCGTTATTACAGAAGGAGACAATGAGTAGATAAAATTGAATCGCTCAGCACGGAGGATAATTCTGTCTGGAGAATGATAAAAGCACTTCAAGCCACACCTCAAGTGGATAAACCTTTACATAAAGATATCGGGTATGTCTTCACAGCTCAAGATAAAGCTGAAACTTTTGCTGACTCACTAGAAAAACAATTTTCTCCAAACCCGGACTTCAATCTGAACAATCATAACTTGGTTATCGAAGATGTCAAGCAATTCAACTTAACGCATTCATTTCCAGAGATAATTAAACCGACCAACACCGAAGAAGTTATAAATCACATTAAAAAAACTAAAAATAAAAACAGCTCCTTGTTGTGATAATATCAAAAACAAGATGATCAAGCTACTACCAAAACAGTATATAAAACTAATAGTTCATATCTACAATGCTTGCTTTACCTTAAACTACTTCCCTGATGCCTGGAAGAACGCAAATATCATACTTTTCCTTAAACCCAGCAAAGATCCTACTTTACCTGAAAGTTACAGACCGATCAGTCTCTCGTGCAACTTAGGAAAGCTCATGGAAAAAATTATCAACACAAGGATCAAGCCGCACCTTACTTCACTACCAGATGAGCAGTATGGCTTTCGGAAGCATCTTGACACAACCAAACAGCTCCTCAGAATTGTCGACTATATTGGTCGTGGACTCCATAACAAACAGAGTTCAGCACTACTGATGCTTGATATCGCAAAGGCTTTTGACCGAGTTTGGCATCAGGGTCTCATCTTCAAGCTTATACAACTGAAATTCCCATCTGGTGTCATTAAAATTACATAATAGAACCTACTTACATAATAGAACCTTTCAAGTTAATTTTAAAAACATGAAATCAAGAAACAGAAAAATAACAGCAGGAGTGCCTCAAGGAAGCATCCTTGGCCCATACTATTCATATTATTTACCTACGACTTTCCCATCGACAGACAAGACTTTAATAGCATCACAGAACTTTTCGCAGATGATGCAGGAACTGTCGTGAATTTCAAAAATCCCAACATTGCCTTACAGAAACTCCAAGAAAAGCTTACAGAAATAGAAACCTGGTGTCTAGACTGGAAGTTTAAAGTCAACGGCCAAAAATCAAAACTACTAATCATTCAACATAAAAGAAAAACTATCCTCCCAAAAAATCAAGTTGTTCTCTTTAACGAAACTATACCCATAGTCAAAATATCTTGGACTGGTCATAAACAGCAAATTTAATTGGAAAGATCACGTCAAAACAGTTATCAAAGCACAAACAGCCTGCCACAGATTACAAATCCTTTTTCAGAAACCTAAAATGGAACTCAGACTTAAACGTTTACTTTACATCTCGATGATCCGTCCCATCCTAACTTATGCATCTCCAGCTTGGTGAAACATCTCCACATCACTCCTTAAAAAACTCAAAATATGCCAGAATAAAATCCTCAGGAAAATAACAAAAGCAAGATGGTTTATCCGCAATAAAAACACACATCACGACCTCAACATAGATTTTTTAGATCATCATATTGCAAAGCAAAATTTCAGATTTTTTGAAAAGACCATATATTGTGACACCGCAGGATTCAATGAAATTTTTACTTTTGAAAACTTAAGAGAAGACATAAACCTCAGGCTGATTGCAGCTCATTTTTGTAGTGACATAATTTTAACTAAAATATAAAATATTTAATTTCCTTTTATTCCAATTGCATTCCAATTACCAGAAAGAACCACCTTAAAGATTAAATACAAGACGAATGGGAAAAAGGCCGCTAACGGCTCTAGGCGCCCAGTTATATTTTGATGATGATGATCAGTATGCCACTTCGACTTCAGCTCTCACCCGGAGATGTGTGCTGGACCTAAGCCACCTAGTCCCGAAGTACTGATGTCTTTCTACTTCCTAATTTGATGATGGATTTTATGTTGTAAAACGCATTTTAGAATTTTAGTTGTTTATGAAGGAAATAAACCAAGTTATAGTTACAAAATGTCTGGTATCTTCTACATACTTCCAAACACTAAAGATGGTGACCCCAGGACTAGAACTAATTTCAATGGAGTCTTGCAAGATTCAAGAAGTTTCCTCGTGTAAGTTCCTTATTTTTGCTCATAAAAGGTCTTTCTGATTGCCCTCTGCCGTACTAGGAATATTCTGTGCCTTTTTTGCATTCTTTTCTACAATGCCTACTGATCGTGAACAAAACACCTCCTGTTTGGAGGGATAATATAGAGTTGTGGTTTAGTAACATTGAGTCCCAATTCGAAATTGCAACCATTACTGCGGACGGTACAAAATTTCATTACGTTGTTTCTGCATTGGACAGTGAACTTTCGTCTTTTGTCTCTGACATAATAAAAAATCCACCGGCAGAAGATTCATTCGTAACTCTCAAAAAACGTCTAACCGATCAGTTTTCCGATTCTGAAAGTGCTAGTATTAGGACTTTATTATCTGATATGTCATTGAGTGATCTGAGACCGTCTCAATTTTTACACAAAAAGACGCAATTGTCCGCTACTAAAGTTTCAAATGAAGTACTTAAAATGCTCTGGCTTCAACGTTTACCATTAAACATTCAACAAATTTTATCAGTCAGTTTGGATAAGTTAGAAAGTTTGGCTACAATAGCCGACAAAATCTCTGAAATTTCTAATATAACCCCTACCGTTTCCGCAATACAAGATGACTTTGATAGAATTAGTAAACTAGAAGCAACTGTTGCCGAACTGAATAAAACCATAAAGAGACTTTCATCATTTAGGTCAAAATCTCCCAGAAATAGACTGCGAAGCAAGTCTCCCGTGAGAAAACAACAGTATTCTACATGCTAATACCATTTTAAATTCGGAAATAAAGCGCTGAAATGCAAGCAGCCATGCAGTTTTCAAGAAAACTAGCTAGCTCGCAAGTTTCGGCGACGGCTGCTGCGAGTAATGATCATAGTCGCTTATTTATTAAAGACCAAAATTCCGGTACGAAATTTCTGGTAGATAGCGGATCAACAGTTTCGGTTTATCCCGTTCAGCGTCCAGCGAAACATCTTGATAAAAATATCCAATTGTTTGCTGCTAACGGCTCGAAAATTTCCACTTATGGGAAAAAGGTGCTTACATTAGACTTAGGATTCCCGCGAACTTTTCGGTGGACCTTCATTCTAGCTGATGTGTCACGGCCGATTTTAGGTGCGGATTTCCTTGAGCGATTCGAACTCATTCTGGATATTAAAAATCGTCAACTAATCGATAACACATCTGCAAAGTACATTCGTGGTTTTTGCACCTCTCAGCCGAGTAATAGCATTACCGCAATAGGTAAAAATTCGGTATATCATGAACTTTTATTTAAATTTCCGAATTTGACAAATCCTTCAGTTAATGTCGTAGTTAAGGATCACGGAACTACGCACTGTATTATCACAAAAGGTCCTCCTCTCTGTTCCCGAACTCGTAGGTTGCCGCCTCATAAATTGGCTGCCGTTAAAGAGCAATTTCAGGAGAAGGTCGACCAGGGAATTTGTCGACCTTCCAGCAGCCCTTGGAGCAGCCCCATACATCTCGTGCCAAAAGGGAAGAATAATTGGCGTATTTGTGGGGATTACCGCCGGCTCAACGGCGCTACGGAGCCGGACAGATATCCAATACCACACATTCAGGATTTTGCATCCGAATTACATGGAAAAACAATTTTTACAAAACTGGATCTAAAACGCGCGTATCACCAGATACCTGTTGAATCTAGTGACATTCCAAAAACTGCTTTAATCACCCCAATAGGGTTGTTTGAATTTAAGTATATGACTTTCGGATTAAGGAATGCTGCCCAAACTTTTCAACGATTTATTGATGAAACATTAAGAGGTTTAAAATGTTTCGCATACCTTGACGACCTACTTATCACGTCAACGGATTTTGAAACACATTTATCGGACTTGGAGGCTATTTTCACCCGTTTAAATACTAAAGGATTGGTTTTAAATTTAGATAAATGCATATTCGGTGTAAAAGAACTTACTTTTTTGGGTTGTCTAGTTTCGAAAGATGGAATCAAACCAGATCCCGACAAAGTTGCGGTACTTAGCAACTATCCAAAACCAAAGTTCGCGCTTTACGACGGTTTCTAGCAATGGTCAATTTCTATCACAGATTTATTCCCAAAGCTGCAATGCAACAAATGACACTTTACGATTCAACTAAGGGCAGGAAGAAGAATGACTCCACCCCTTTGCAATGGACAGATGAATCTGATAAAGCTTTCAATATTTGTAAGGAATCAATCGCAAACGCTGCACTTTTAGCACATCCATACCCTAATGCTAAAATTTCTCTTTCAGTTGATGCTTCAGACCTTGGTATAGGAGCTGTATTACAACAGCATATAGCTGACTGAACCACGGACTGAACCACTTGCGTTTTTTTCTCGTCGTTTAACACGTGCTGAAAGTAAATACAGTACTTACGACCGAGAGTTGCTTGCAATTTATAGCGCCATCAAAAATTTTCATTATACACTGGAAGGTAGATCCTTCACAGTTTTTACAGACCATAAGCCGTTAATTTATGCTTTTAGCCAGAAACACGAAAAAATTTCTCCTCGTCAACTTAGGCACTTAGATTTCATTAGTCAATATACTACTGATATTAGATTTATTTCAGGCAACGATAACGTTGTCGCAGATGCATTCTCTCGTATAGAGGTGATAGATTTACCTAGTACGATAGATTACGCAGCAATGGCGGAGGCGCAATCAAAAGACGCTGAGCTGAAGGAATTACAATCTGACCTTTCCTTGACGATCAAGCCGATCGTTTTTAGCTCAAGTGATCTACCATTATTTTGTGATACCTCTACTGGTAACATACGCTCGTATGTTCCGGACAGCTTCAGACACCTTGTGTTCCAGTCAATACATAGCTTGTCTCATTCAGGCCCCAGACCGACTACTCACGCTGTTAAACAGCGATACATTTGGCGATCTTTGAAGAAAGACTGCGCGGAATGGTGCAAGAAATGTTTGGATTGCCAGCAATCAAAAATATCACGACACACCAAAACCCCTCTTGGTCAATTTCCAACTGCGGGTGACAGATTTTGACACGTCCACTTGGACATTGTGGGACCACTTCCCCCATCGCAAGTATACACTTACACCCTTACGTGCATCGATCGCTTCACTCGATGGCCTGAAGCTATTCCCCTGAAAGATCAGTCTGCCGAAAGTGTTGCTAAGGTTTTCTTTTCAGGATGGGTTGCTCGGTTCGGTGGGCCAGAGATTATCACGACTGACCAGGGTCGTAACTTTGAAAGTAATTTATTTTCAGCGCTTTCGAAGTCTCTGGGTACCAAACGTAACAGAACCACAGCTTACCACCCTTCTGCAAATGGCTTGATCAAACGCTTTCACCAGCAGTTAAAGGGAGCTCTCAGGTGTAGTCTCGCCGGCACTGAAAGATGGATGGAAAAATTACCGATCGTCCTCCTGGAAATACGAACCGCCTTAAAGGAAGATCTTAACACCTCGACAGCTGAACTAGTATACGGCTGTAATCTTCGTCTGCCTGGCGAATTTTTTTCTTCTATTTCAGGTACGAAATCTCCACAGCAACTGCTACTATCTTTGAAGGAGCACTGCCGGCAAATTCGACCTACACCTACGTCACGTTATGGATCAACGGAGATATTTGTCCATGCGTCTCTGAAAGACACTTCGAATGCCTTCATCCGAGACGATGCTGTCCGTCGTCCATTCCAGTCTCCTTACCTAGATCCTTATCCGGTCATCGAACGCAAGCCAAAGTTTTTTCAAGCCCAGATCGGAACTCAAAAGCGATGGATCTCCATTGATAGACTTAAACCTGCTCACTTTTTTTCACAGATTCAAGAGGCTCAAGTCATCCCGCCGCCGATACATCCCGTGAAGTCTGCTCTTAAGACGTCCACAACAACTCGGTCCGGTCGACACGTCCGTTTCCGGATTCCCGTACCTCAGCGTTCTGGACTGGTGGGGGACTCCTGTGGCGTCATTAAAGACTTATCGCATAGAACGTCACACAGAACGTCATCTTCATTAAAATGCTACGCAGCTGGAAGAAGCCGATCTCTCAAGATGCAAATCAGCTTTCTCGGACTGCGCGCGCCTACACTCAAGGAGGATAAAAAGCAGCTCACCGTTCATCAGTATGCCACTTCGACTTCAGCTCTCACCCAGGGCCGTAACTACGCCGGGGCAATCGGGGCACCGCCCCGGGGCCCCGACGGTCAAGGGGGCCCCATATGAAGGGACCATGTGACACTTTCTCAAAAGAGTTTATATATATATAGATATATATGAAAGAGATTGTGTGAAGATTTGCTAAAATCTTCTTTTTCGTAGTTACATATCTACTTTAACATAGGGTGAAAGGCTTTTTCCGAGAATTATTTCCCATCCTCAAAAGAACAAAAACGCTTCACAGAGAAGAGGAAAGGAAAGGCATTTTTGAAGCTGTACCCCTAATAGGAAACTTGTTGTTCTGAAATTAACTTGAATGGGCAAATTAGGTGCCTTTTGAAATTTGGGAAAGTAAAGTGAAAGTGAAAAAATATCGTTATTTTCACTCTATTTTTTGAGCGTAGAAAACCTTATTTTGTTTTAAAATTGAAAAGAAGTGCTTCACCCCTTCTGAAATTTAGACATTCTCAAAACTAGTTTCTAGTAGAATTAGTAAATTCAGAAAGAGAAAATAGCTATTTTTTTCAACATTTAAGTTATTTTCCAAATAGAAAACTTAATTTTTCTCAAAATAAAAAAAAGAAATATGATAAAAAAAATTTTCTTTAGGAAAAGCAAATTTAAAAACATTTTTCCAAGTAGAAAATTTTATTTTCCTTTTATATTAAAACGAGGGAGCTAAAGAAGTACTTTGCTTCTTCTGTAATTCAGACATTCACGAAAATAAGTAAAATTAGTATTTAACTATTTAACTCATTTTTTTCTACTTTTAAGCTATTTTTCAAGTAGCAAACTTTATTTTCCTCGTAAATTTAATTGATGAGCGTCATTCCTTCTGAAACATTGACATTCACTACAATAAAGTAATTTTTTATATAAAATAGAATTAGTAATTTCAGAAAAAGAAACTACTATTTTTTTCACCTTTTGAAGCTAATTTTCAAATAAAAAAATAAAATAAAACTCAACCCCAACCGAGACAAATACGTCTGTTTTGTTTGAATTTTCTTCTACATATGACAATTTCTAATTCATGAAGAAAAAATTTTAAAATTTAAATTTAACCAAAAGAAGGGCTTAGCTTAAAAAAATAAAACAAGTGTTCAGAAAACTAAGATAATTGCCACGCTTTTACCCTTCCCTGGATAAAATAGTAATAAAATGTATCCTTCACTGACAAATAGATATATTTTAAAGCATTCCTTGACTCTCAACACCCTCAGATCACGAACCGAGACTGCTCACAGTTATCTGACCCCTCAAAAAATAGCCATCTCGTATTACACCATGGGAAAATGCCCTTCCTTTGGCTTCTTTAAATTGCCCTGAGCTTTACAACCCTAGGCTTTTTGTCCTTTTATAAAATGTCATATATTTCCAGAACCATGTATTTGTTGGTTAGTCACAGTTGTCTTAAACAAGCAATTATCTAGATGTTCTAAGAAAACAGATGTAAGCTTTTAAGGGATCTAAGGGTATGTAAGGGTAAGGAATCTTAAGTCATTTTATCATAAGATTTTCTCTGAAAGAAACGCACGAAACACTCTCTGTATTAAACTTAANAACAAGCAATTATCTAGATGTTCTAAGAAAACAGATGTAAGCTTTTAAGGGATCTAATCATAAGATTTTCTCTGAAAGAAACGCACGAAACACTCTCTGTATTAAACTTAAATTTTTAGCTCATTTAATCGCATTTCTTAAATAATCTATTTTTAATTAAAATATAAATTTTTTGTTAACTTTTATTTTGTTCAATCTTTTAAATTGAAATTTAACTTTAATTGATACTAATTAAAATTATTTGAAACTTTTTTTAAAAATATAAATGTCATTACTTTGGATTACAACAAAACGAAAAGGAAATTGATTTCTAAGGAGGTAAGCAAATATTTACATTGAATTAAGTAATACATTCAAAATTGCTTATTAATGTATATACCTTAAATTTTCATAAGGGTAATTAGAATAAAGAACTATACTGAGGAGGATAAGGTAGGAACGATAGGGAACTTTGAGAAAAAAAAAAATGAGTGGGTTCGAAAGAAAGTAGATTTATTGTTAATCAAATGATAGTATGTTAAAGTTTAGATAAAAAATAGTGGGCTTAAGCTCCAAAAAAGCGAGAGATTCTTCGAGTGCTCATAAGAAAGATAGCGGGTTTCATTTTTGAGCAAAATAGCGTTGTTTAGAAAATAAATAAAATATAGTGGGTTCGAGTAACGATCCAATGATAGTACGTTCGAAATCAGATAAAATAATAGCGAGTATGAGCATTGATAAAAAATGTAAGTTTGAAAGCCTTTAGAAGTAGAGTAAGTTCAAGGACTGACCAAATGGTAGTTGGTTTGAGTACCGATGAAAAGGTTTCGAGCAATGACCAAAAATGTGTGTGATTTTAAAAACTGACCAAATGATTGTATTTTCGAAAAACTGATAAAAAGATAGTGGTTTTGAGTACTGATACAGAGAGTGTATATAAGCACCGATAAAAAATAGTGGGTATGAGTACCAATTAAAAGATAGTGGGTTCAAGTATTCAACAAAAGAGAGTAATATCGATAATTGATCACATGACAGTAGGTTCAAGTGCCGATTTAAAGATAATGTTGTTAGAAACCGAGAAAAAAAAGAATTAATTCGAGTACCTATAAGAAGACCGTGAAATCGAGTACTGATCAAATGATAGCTGCTATAAGTACCGATAATAAGATTAGTGATCGAAATGAATTACAGATGGCGCAGATAATAATGAGCTACAGATAACCGAGATAAACTATAAAGTTTAAATTTTATCCCAAATCTAATCTCTAAATATCTCTAACTAAATATCCGAATCCAAATCTATATTAATGTAATTAAACTTTTTGAATATTACAAATGAATAGATTTTTTATTTAGATGCTACATTTAGTTTATCATGGAATTTTTTTTTGTTGTAGTCGCAAGGGGTTAAAGAGCGAAGCGATCAGGGAAAAGATCACCCTACACTACAAGAAGAATAAATATTACTAAAACGAAATAATAAATAGTTGAGAGATTAGTTTCTTTAAAAGTTTACTTTAAAATCAATAATTTCGAAGATCTTTTCCATAATTCGAATTCTTTTTATTTTTATTTTCTTATCATAAATAATTTACATTAGTTAACCCCATTCTCACTTCATACTTACTATGAATAACAATTCTCACTTTCTTTAGATATGCTCTCTGTATTAAATCTAAGAATTATATAATTTTGATTCTACGATTAAGATTAATTTTATTGATTTTATGGGGGGGAAATGATGTTACCTGCTTATCTGAAATGCTACTTTTAAATGTTTCTCGAAAGTGTAGCGGACTAGATAATCACGAGCCATACATAAACTTTTAATATTAGGAAAAAGCGAATGATAAAATCATTTTAATTTCAAAAAAAATTTCTCAATTAAAAGTTTATCTAAACTGGAGACTAAACACAAATTAGCTATTCACAAAATTATGAGAAAAAAGAATGAAATCCAGAAGCGAAAAACGTTCACTAAGTAAAATGCTATTTAATTTTCAAAATTTCTCTTGGAATTATGAAAATCTTCTATTG
Organism: Parasteatoda tepidariorum; assembly: GCF_043381705.1. NCBI lineage: Eukaryota > Metazoa > Arthropoda > Arachnida > Araneae > Theridiidae > Parasteatoda > Parasteatoda tepidariorum. Next base: position 4,637 of record NW_027261962.1, on the reverse strand, counting down.
TTTGAGTTTCACACGTATTTTGTGTTTTTGAAACGGATATAGAATTCTTTGAACAATAATCTTAAGGGCGAAGAAAAAAAAGTTGAGGTCAGTTGTTTCACTCCTATTTCACGCAATGTTGTTTGAAAAGCGTTTTTTAGTGGTTTACTAAAGCTTATGGTCCATGGGATTTGCTTATATCTACGTAGCGTACTTTGATCAGAGTAGAAAACACTACGTTTTAATTTAAATTAATGACAAAAGTATAGTCGAAAGAATTTGGACATAAAATAAATGGTTTCTTCAAGCGAAAAGATTTTCCTAAGTTTGTTTTCTAAAACAACTGCTATTAAAAATGTAGTCGTCGCATTATGAACTGTCGCATTCACTCTAAAGGATCGCTCAGTATTCGAGAATAAAATATTACTTTAGATAAAGGATAATATCATCACCTCTACTTCTTTAATTGTGATTTGAAACGAAAAATAAAGTCAGGAAATTCCCTCGTTTCAGTTTGTGGTTTTAATGGAGAAACTATTTTAAATTCATTTATCAGTTAGTTCCCAATTAAGGTTATTTATCAATTATTAAAAACATGCATGCATTAAAAAGAGTATTAGATTTAGAGCAAAAATGTGGAGTTATCAGAATTCGTGATAAATTTAAATTTTTTCAAATCAGTTGTGATATTTCTTTTTAAATATGTAAAAGTGAAAACTATTTTATTTAATTTTCAACATTAACATGAAATATTTACAAATAAATACAGAAGCGTAAAACGTATTTTTAACGAATGTTATTCATATTATAAATATCTGTATTTTAGCTTTGGTATTTTCAGCATTAATTTAGTTTATATGCAAAAATTATGTTTCTTAGTTATTTTTAAATCTGTATTTTCTGCTACAAATAGGAAATACATGCCTTAATATTACAATATATAAAATTACGAGGGCAATTTTTTGTGATAATATTAAAATTCATTAAAAAGCAGTCAACCGTACCTTGGGGATGATCAGTTTGAGGATTAAAATTTATAGAAATTATATTTCTAAATCGAAAGTTGCAGCAGCTTTGACCACGAAGAGCTGGGAACTAACATATCATATTTGATTTGATACACGAAAAAGAAATTTTTGGGTTAAAAGTTGGCCCCAAATTGTAGTTTTAAAACTGACCAAAACAGCTGCCAGGTCTTCCCTATTATTAAAGGCGTTTTTGATTGCATGACTGAAAACTGTGACTTGGTCAACAATAGAACCTCCAACAATTAACCCTGCCAGTTGCTCTCAGATTAACTCGGAATTCTCTCGGAAGCCCTCTTCTACTTTTTGGTCTCTTCTAATTTTACGTATCTTCCTATATGCTCCTGTAATTATACCGTCCTCCCTTCAATATGTATCGCACTTCTCAGGGGACTTTTTAAATTTGGGCTTCTTTAATTACTGCTAGAATTTTCATTCACTGCAGAGAGCTGAAAAAAAACGCTGCCTAAAACTCGTTCATTTTTAAAAGACCAAAAGTGATATTAAAAATCCTTGAGTTTTTCTTCGAGTGAAAAATTTTTATTTGTGATAATGAATAAAGTTTAACAAAGACATTCAAAATCTCAGTTTTTCAGTAAGACCGAAGATTTTTTAAAATTTTTGATTTTTAAAATAGAAGCATTTTTGAGCTTCAAAATATAAAAGTTGCCTCGGAGTATTAGAAGAATGTTTTTGAATTTTATCAAGATGTCTATGATTTATATTGTTTTTTTTTACAGTTAAGATTGTTTATCAAATGATGAAAAGACTTGTATTATTAGAAAATATTTTATTTTCAAAGAAAACTGATTATCTACGACAAGCAAAAAAACTCTCCAGTTCTTTTTGTTAAGCTCAAACATTCTTCATAGACTGTCAGGTTTTTCTTCAATTTCCCTAACTTCAGTAGTTCAGGAACATATATACACTCTGAGCTTTTCTCTTGGGATACTTCTAGCAGAATAGTTGATATGTTTGTTGATCATTTTAATTAAGATATAATGGTGCAAAAGAAGGTCAAGAAAGGTCAGACTTTCTATGTTTCATCCAAGAAGAAAGACATTATCTTCCAATTCACCCTTCTAAACATCCAACACCTTCTCATCGGCGTTTCACTGTTCATCGTGGGATTTAATGCTTTAATAGTGATAATTGCAATAATTTACTTATGACCAAAACTAGGGTCAACAGTCGTAATTGTCTTTGTGGATAGACTCAAGTGAGTAGACATGCAGAGAAGGTTAGGGATGTCCAGGCTCCGTTTAATGGTTAAAAAAATTCAGGCAATGTGGATATTTTAACCAGACATTGCGGTTAAAAATTTCTTCACCACGAAAGTGCTTTCTTGTAGCACTTATGAATCAGGTGTTTCTTCTGAAATAATTACACTTTCATTATTGCTTCTCAGTTTTCCTGTTTTCAGAAGCGTGAATAAATTTTTTTTACATTGCATTGCAAAATAAATTGTAAACTATTGGGTTGTTCGGAAATTAACTTCTTTTTTTAATCATAAAAGTGTTCATTTTTAATCATAACGATTTTCTTACAATATATAAATATTTTATTGAATTGTATATTGTCCATTTTGGTTTTAGTATCCTTTTCCATCTTTCTGGTAGCACCATGATCCCACACTCGAAAAACATTTTACTGGAAAAAAAAGCACTTCTGAAATTTTTTGTAGAGACTGAAATATTGTTGTATGCAACGCATTTCTCGTCCCCAGTGATGATGCGCTTCAAAAATTGATCATTTTCTTGAAGTTCAAAAAGCAAATCACAGACTTCAATTCGATGGCATTTTTTTTCGTAAGAAAATTGAGGAGCCCATAGGTTGAGCTTTGACGTTTCCTCATCATGAACGGTCGAATTTGATAAATTTAATCTCTCAGAAATCTTAATAGTTGTTATTCACCCCTTTGCAGGGTTCGAAAAACCGCCCATCCTCCCGTCCTCGGCGGTCAAAAATTCCCCGCGGACAATGAATTCCTCGAATCCGAGGTCCGCGCGGACGGCTATTTTCCCGTTAATGTTCGTGATACATTTTCAATTTTTGTAATCTTACAAGAGTCTAGCGTAGCGCCTCACTTCAAAAATGACCCTCTAATCTAGAAATCCTGTTAATTCCTTCCTCAGACCAAATGCAGCAAAATGACCCACAATACAGTAACATACTGTGCATGGTGGAATTGATGTTTTCTCCGTCTGGGAGGACTGCAGCTGTTGAAAGGGGCTTTTTAGCGATGAACTTACAAAAAAAAAATATATATATACTATGTACTGGTCTTAAACAAGAAGTGTTAAACGCAATTAAGAACATCTACCTAAATGGAAAACTCCTTTAAGCCGTTCTCGGGGACGGGTAAAATTTCCGAGTTTCTTCGAGCCCTGCCCCTTTGCATCAATTTTTGCCTTTTTTGTGCCTGCACCATCTCCAATTGGCCATCCATTACGTAGTAGGATAAAACATCAAAATTGCCGGATAATTTTGAAAACCCATTTTGGCACTGACGTACTGTCAATACATATTTTCCTTAAACAGGGCATAATTTTTTTCTTGCTGGAACAAGCATTTTTACCTTATCGATAACAATAAAGTACAATATACCAAAAACGCAGCTTTTCACTTTCCATACTTAACAAGGCGCCAACCAAAAACTACAGATCAATCGAACTTTTTCACAAGTAAGCTCAGTTGGCTAAATATATAATGATTATGCGGCTTAAGTGGTTTGGGTTGTAAAAAATGCAATTTAGTCCTGTGTTGGGAAAGAAAAGAAATTACTTTCCGAACAACCCGATACAATAATTTATAACTTTTATGCAAAACTGAATATGTATTATTTTACAATTTTACCCTTTAAGAAAACTAAAGAATGATTTAAGCAGAACCACGAAAAATAAAAATGACCCTATTGATTTTATTGATGAAAATGTAAAAGTAGGTACAATAATTTTTTTCTAATTTTTAATGTAACAATTATTACAAAATTTAGACATGATTCTTTTAAAATTTAGACTGTAAATAAAAGTATATAAAGTAATTATAATCAATTTCTACTTTTTCTTTAGAATTTCTGTGTTTTAATAGTCAGACGTGATGATAAACTGTATGTTAAACTACACTGGTGGACAAAATTAAGAGATGGAAAGCATTTTCGCACATTTCTATGACGCTATATTCTTCTATGACGCACATTTCTATGACGCTATTTCTGGACGGTTATTGACATGGAGGCAACCTGGAACCATCCTAGCAACATTATCGAAAGAGACCATTATGCTGGTGGAGGACTCATGGTTTGAGCAGGGATCATACAAGCAGGGCCGTAACTACGCCGGGGCAGTCGGGGCACCGCCCCTGGGCCCCGACGGTCAAGGGGGCCCCATATGAAGGGACCATGCGACATTTTCTCAAAAGAGTTTATACAATATATATATGTATGAAAGAGATTGTGTGAAGATTTGCTAAAATCTTCTTTTTCATAGTTGCATATCTACTTTAACATAGGGTGAAAGACTTTTTCCGAGAATTATTTCCCTTCCTCAAAAGAACAAAAACGCTTCACAGAGAAGAGGAAAGGAAAGGCATTTTTGAAGCTATGCCCCTAATAAGAAACTTGTTGTTCTGAAA
>NW_027261961.1:1340-2724 GCF_043381705.1 Parasteatoda tepidariorum | reverse complement strand
AATTAAAATTAAATAATTAAAAGTTACATTAAATAAAAAAAGTATATCTCGCCGACGATTGCGAGTGAGAAAAATATGTTTAACAGATGGACAACATTGCGTGAACAAACTTGTGCGTGAATGTTTAGATCTTAACAAAACTACAGTTCACTTCAGTTCAAAGTTCGGTTAGTAGAAGTTGAAGTATCATAGTCTCATTTCACAACTGCGTCAGGGGGCAGTTGTTGTTTGGGAGTTTGACTCAGTAGTGAGGATACTGCAGTACCCCCTCCTAGTGTAACGTTACTTGAAACGTGTATGCTTAGCCTTGTCCTCTGCATGCTCAACATTAGTTGTTGTTGGCTCAGTAATTTCCGGAGGTGGGCTAGGATGGTTGGTCACAGGCTCTGGTTCTGACTCTGGAATGTTCAAGATGTAGACTGGCTTTAGTCTGTCTATGGTCACAAACTTGGATTTGTTGCCGACTTGAACTTTGTATACTTTGTCTGTTCTTTCAAGTACCTCGAAAGGTCCATCGTAAGCTGGCTTAAGTGGCGGTTGAACAGCATCGTGTCGGATGAAAACTTGCTTGCACTATTTGAGGTCGGTCGAGATGAATGTTCGGCTCTTGGTGTCATGATTCTTGGTTGGTGAAGGGGACAATTTTGTCATGTTTTCTTTTAGGCGCTGCACAAATTCACTGGCATAGAAATCCTTTGGTGTTGGCATTAGAAATTCTCCCGGTAACTTCAAGGCAGTTCCGTAAACCAGTTCAGCTGTTGTAGCCTTTATGGATTCCCGGAATGCAGAACGCATTCCCAATAATACTGTGGGTAAGACCTCTGTCCAACGATCAGTTAGATGAGCTTTTAATGAGGCTTTTAATGTACGGTGCCAATTTTCAATCAAGCCATTAGAAAAGGGGTGATATGCCGTCGTATGGATGTGTTTAATGCCTAATAATGTCATTAACGATTTAAATAGTTGACATTCAAATTGTTTACCCTGATCTGTTGTCACTATTTTAAGAATGCCAAATCGGGCGATCCAACTTTCGTATAACGCACTAGCCACTGTTTCGGCCTAAATGTCTGAAATCGGACGAGCCTCAACCCGGTTCTAGGAAAAAAAGGTACCGGAAAAAAGGTCCCGGAGAAAAAGGTACCTGGAAAAAAAGGTCCCGGAAAAAAAGGTCCCCGGAAAAAAAGGTCCCGGTAATAAAGGTACCTGTGTAGAGAAAATATTTGAAATGAGAAGATTAGATTGAAGCGCATTTTGCTGTTCCGTGCATGTTTTTTTTTTCGTGTCGCGCGTTTTTAACTAATTAAAAAGGACCAATACTTTCACCTCCAATCACGAATAAACATCCAACACATAAATTCTCCCAACTTCCCCGATTGGCTAC
>NW_027261961.1:0-1295 GCF_043381705.1 Parasteatoda tepidariorum | reverse complement strand
GCTACTTTAAGCCTCACATTAGCAACTTCTTCACAAAATATAATTTAAAATAGAAAATAACACATTTTTCACTTAAAAAAATTAACAAAAAAAAAAAGTTAAACATTATTGAAAAATTTAAATAGTATCTTCCCGCTTTAAAAAATAATCAAAGAAGAATAAATAAATGAAATAAAATTTAAAAAAAAAAGCGTAATACAACCAGCCCATAAGTCCCCCCCCCCTTACCCTTCTCCTTACCTCAATGATCTAATCTGAATTATTACAGATAAAAAGAATATTCATTGAAACAGCGAGAAGCATTCATGCTGCCCAGAAAGCGAGAGGGGAAATATCCCTACAGATTTTCCCTATGAAGGTACCTTTTTTACCGGGACCTTTTTTACCGTACCTTTTTTTCCGGGACATTTTTTTCCGTCTACCCCTCAACCCAACGAGTGAAACGGTCGATCATTGTCAAACAATACGAATAACCGCGAGAAGGTGGAAGGGGTCCTACAATATCTATATGTATACAGTGCCGTTCCTGGCGGGTATGCAGCGAATGCCCCGCACGCAGGCGCCCAATTTAAGGGGCGCCAAATTCAACTATTCGAAAAAAATCAAATTATAGCAAATTATTAAAAATCAAATTATAGCAAAGCTGTAAACTTTGATTACAGGAAGAAACAGTAAACTAATATAAGAAGTAACTTCTACACTTTGCTTCTACACTGGAATTTACATGCAAAAAATCTGTTGTCGGCTTACGGACGGCGGCATATCTTCAAAGGATGCCGCTCGCCTTTGGCGGCTCGCTCGACAAATAATATACATGTTATTGTTTTTTATGCATTTATCGGCGGCGTCGCGGCGTGTGCCTCAGAGAGGTCGTAGGTGCAAAAAATATTATTTTCTGAAAAGTTCTCCAAAAAAAACTTTTTTTCGGCTCCAGAATTTTCCACCAGATTTTAGCGGTGATATAAAACAGGAGAATGTGGCTTGTTTCAGTCAGTCAGTTCAGTCATCGAGTATTCGTCGGTGAATTTTGAAGATTAATAATAATTTCATTTGAATATAATATTACGTGTTGCCGTTGTGTTGCTGATTTTAAATCTTAAGGTAAGAGAAGATGAAAGAAAATGTGTTATTAATATTGGTATCATAAAACTGTTTTTCAACGTTAAAGTTATATTTTAAGAACTAAGAACAATTTTTTTAAAATTTTCTCTTTTTTTTATTAACTTTTTCTTCTTATCATGAAGGGCGTTTCTAAAGAATTGTATTCGTTTATCGTCAGTTTTCTCTGAAAATTT
>NW_027261960.1:12772-44615 GCF_043381705.1 Parasteatoda tepidariorum | reverse complement strand
CCCCCCAAAACTACGCCACTGATCAGGATAACTTATATTGTTTGAATAATATTAAAAAAAGACTAGTCTAATAATGACCAATGAATACAGGTAAAGCAGAATATATTAGTTAATATATTAGTTAATATTTAAAAATTAATAATACTTAACAAATTATTAATACTTAGATAATATTTTTAAAAAATCTCAAAACAGAGAAGACAATTACGCTTGATTTTTTCTCTCCCTAAAATTTGTTATACTAACAATAAGTAATTTCAAAAGTTCAAATATCAAACAACAGTTTCAGAAATAACTAAAAAGTTTTCTTTATAGTCTAGCATTTTTTTGTACAATTTTTAAACAAACTTTTTAAAACAACGTGATTTTAGAAATTTTTTAATGTTTATTTTAACAATTTTTTTCTTAAAATATTACATAATTTTTAAAAAACAAATTTTCGGGTATATTTCGATGTTATAACTACTAAGACTAGAAATATAAATAATTTTTCTTGGAATATTGAGAACAGAAAAATTAAGGAAATAAATAATAAAAAAAGGTTTCTTAATTATGCATCTAAGTTTATCAGCAACTTTAAAACAATTAATTGAAAAACAATTTATTTAAAAAAGTTTTCTTTCTTTATATTCCAGTCTTTTTATCACGCTCTTTGGAATCCAACTCAAAAGACAGGGGTGCCAAGTCGTAAGAACTTTGTTAAAACTTTTGGGAGTTAGAACTTTAGTTATACATTTTTATTGCTGTAAGTCTAGCCATAAGGATTTTTTATTACAAAATTACAAATTCGAGTTAGTAGTTTAATTCGATGCAAATATCAACTAGTTTTCATTGCACACATCTTTAATAACAAAATTCTTACAATTGTTTTTCGGATTGACGCAGGATATTTTTTTCTTATGATTTACCATTCTGTGTGCAAATGAATTACGCAAAAGTAATTCAAAAGAAATTCTCTTTTTTTACACGTCGCATAAATTCGTAAAAAACTTTTTGAAGTAGAATTAATCGCATACATTAAGATAATTTAAAGTATTATTTGTAAAAACATAATAACGCTAGTTTAATAATAACAAAAGAATATAAGTGAATAATTTTAGAATAACTCAGCTGATAGTTAATGGAGAATTTCAAAACAGAAAAGAAAATTATGCTTAAGTTTTTTTTACCATTTTATTAAAGGAGTAAGTATTTTAAAAAGGTCAAATGTCAAACAGAAGATTAAGAAATAACTCTAAATCGTTTTTCTTATTCAATTACTTTTTTAATGCTATTTCTAACAAAAATAATTTAAAACTTAATTATGCATCTAAATTTATCTGCAACTTAATAATAATTCAAAAACGATTAAAGCGAAAAAATTTCCTTTCTTCATATTCCATGCTTTTTATTACGAACTTGTATTCTACCCAACTCAAAAGACAAGTGAAAATAAATAAAATTATGTTTCTTAATTATGCATTTCGCCTAAACAACTACTTTATAAAAATTGCAAAAGAGATATTCTAAAAGCTTCTGTTATTTCAAATCTCTGATAGAAAATTGCACAGCGGAATAAAAATAAATATACAATTTATAGTAATTCGTATTTATATTATATACGATTTAATTATAGTAATCTTTTTTATTTATAATGCACTAATCTCAGTTATAACTCACCAATTTTTTAAAGAAAAAAATGCATTTTTTTCAGCAAATATTTTGAAAATATTACGAGGTAGATAAAATAAAAGTCAATAAAAACACGGCAATAATTTGTACTAAATATATTACGGCTGAGAATACATAAAAATTTGGAGCAGAAAAAATTTTCACGTTTTATTTAAAGTCGTGCAAGATTATTATAGATTTTATTATAAGTTCTGCTAGAAACCGAAACTAATTATTTAATCCATTTATTATACGAAATAATAAATTTGTGTGAGAAAAAATTATGTCTGAAATATATTCATAAAATATCTAGGTAAATGCTTATAAGAAATCATAAAATATCTGGGTAAAAATTATCTTTGAAATCGGAAATCTAATTTAATCCCAGCGTTAAACGCATCCCATCCTAACCACGTTCCTGCTTCCTCGACCTTACCCAAAACTTCTCCTCCTCTCCAGTGGGCGTAATCCTTAATCAAACTTCAACTGTCAAAATCGGGGGGGGGNTCAATCTTCAACTGTCCAAATCGGAGGGGGGAAGAACTAGGATTGAGCTTGGAGAGGGGTGCTAGGGAATTATCCTCTATCGCCTCTTACATGCCAACAATTTGACTTCAAACTAACGCCAAGTAAATGATGTTCGGAGTGTACTCCGGGTGGCAACGTTTATCATTTTTTTTCAAGATGTTTATCGCCAAGCAGCATGTAAATTATATCAAAGTCGTTAATGCATTCACTTGAAACCTTCAGAGTGCCCAAAAAGTAAATTTCTAAATGCAATAGCATGAATCGATACTCTTGAAGATAAGAGATAACAAGCTGATTATAAAGCTGATTAGTAGAGGAAAGCATGTGTCCCCTCCGGATTTTTTTTAATTGCAAAATATTTTTTATTTGAAAGTTATTTTCTTAAAATTTCAAGAAGTTATTCTTGATTTAAGTTAAAATTATTTAATTTCAGGAAATTTATCAAAAATGAAATAAAATAATTCTATATTTATCAGTTAATGAAAATAATGTAAAATAATAAACATTTCCATGAATTAAATCTTAATGTTAGTTAATAATTTTAGTTTGTAGTTGAGTGATTTAATTAAATTTATGTTATGATATTAGTGTTCTGTTATTAATTATTATTAATTTCTTATAAACATCTTAAATATAAGTTCTTAAAAGTTTTAATGTTAGTTTATATTTTTAGTTTGTTTACATTTATGCTCATTTAAATTTTTCTTAATTATGATACTCAACTTATACCAGTTGGTATAAGTAAGTGTAGTGTTGACTCCCTCATAAGTTTTTAAAACTACATTTTTCTTTTTTTTAAAGTTATATTCTTTAAAGCCTCTTAAAGCTATTTTTAATTTAAATAATAGTTAATAATTTCAGAAAATGCTTAATAATTTAACAAATAATTCTATTCTTAACACTTATGGTATTTTTAAAAGCATTAACGTTATTTTTTTTTCATTACTTCGATTATAACTTTTCATTATTTTTATGCCGTGTCATTTAAACTTATTTTTTATCACTATCATCTTTATTTTTTCGTTAGCTTACAATTATACTACTGTTTTATTAAAAATATATTTTGGGAATATTCGGATTATATTTCATTTTGTATTATTGTTTAATCACGACTATGATAATCTGTTATTAAATTTCATGAAATCAATCTAACATAAATTTTTAACAATTATTAAATATATTCATAGAAATCGAGGGGAAAAAAACGCATTTATATATTCTTTTATTGAAATCTGAAGCGAATTACACGAACCTATTTACACGAAGGGTTTATAAAATGAGAAATTTTGTCGGAGACTTTTTAATTTTAAGAGTGTGCAACATTATAACTCGGACTTTCAATACTTTCGCAATATATATATATAACAGTACATGTCATGTACCGCAAAAGATTTTATTCATTGCAAATTTTTCTTGTTGAAAGGCAGAAAATTAAACTTTTTTAACCTTATCTTTAAAGACCACCATTCTCTTTATTCACGTTTTGGTTGTTTCATCATTCCTGAAATTGTGAACGAGCCCCAATTTTTGCACCTAAAAGAATTAATTAAAGATCAATTAAGAAAATATTTGCAATTTTTTGTTAACTGTTTTGTTTATAAGCTGTTGGAATCAAAATAGAATATCAGTTAAGTGAAAGGGAATTAAATATGTGGGAACTTCACTTCAATAATCTCTTTTAATAAAAAAGAAATATATCTCAATTAAAAAAATGTGATAATAAACTTATGGTTAACTAATAACTGTAATGCGATTGGACACACATTATAAAATATATATGAGCAATGCTAAATTATGTTTTGAAAATTGTTCAAAATGTCATTGCATGGTCAAGTCCCAGTTTTTCTTAAATTAAGCGCATTAGACATACGATATTTTAAAGTTTGGAAAGTTACTTCAATGCTGTATTGATTGGACTACTAAAAATACTGTAAGTTTATTTAATTATAAAAATTGCTCATTTATCTACAAACTTAATCTCAATGGAAAAGTCCTGTCAATTTTTTTTTAAAGTGAATAATTTTTTAAACACTTGAGGTGTTTGACCATTTATTTTAAAAAGGAGGTATAAATTAGTTAAAATCGAAGCTCACTTTGAGTGTTATAAAGCTTATTTCACACATGGTTAAACTTACCTATTAAACACGTCAAGAATATTCTTCTGGAACAGTGATAAGTTTTAAAACACTCCGCATTTTTTTAAATTTGAATAATTTAAAACGAATAATTACATACATTCACTTGATTTTTTAGTAATTTTTTAAAAAAGTACATTTTTTACAGCATTAGAACAAAACCTTTTAATCAATTAACACCTTAGCCAATAATTAAATAACTAATGCAACCGAGTTACATGTTTTTGCTTACAGCAATTTCTTAACTGTAATTTTCATTCCTGAGAACAATAAAGTTAATGTGTATTTCATATAAATCATCAGTTTTTATACTTAAAAGCTTGATTTGTTATGTATTTATTTATATAAAAGCAATAATTTTTTATGATTTAAATTATTCTTTATTTATTTAGTTAAATAATAGAGTAGATTTCACTTTAACATCCTGAATGAGAGTACACTAACAAAAAACAATGATAACATAAATTAAAATTTTCAGACAGATTATATTTACCTTCCTCCAAACATTTTGAGCAAAGTGGAAGTAACAGCCCTTGCTTGAAATTTCTTGCAATTCTTCATTTAGGGCTGCCATTGCTCCCACTTCAAAATCTAACATACAGGAGGCAGGTGAAAAATTGAAGCCAATGTCTCTTGCTTTGACTTTCATCTGCTGAAAAAGACGGAGATAAGTTTCCTTCCGCTTATCTTGGAGTAGAGCGAATGCAAATGGAAACATTACCCCCATAAATCTGGCATGGATGGTATACAGTTGCGTAAAAAGAACTGGAACTAATTTGAAAGTACCATCCAGCCAGATTTTTTCTGCTGCACACAATACCCTCAAATTGTCCTCTGTACAGAAAACCTGTGAAAAATGTTATTTGTCTTTTACTATAAATATGTTATGTCCATGCATCTTCATGTAATACCATGAAACTTTTGTTCGGCATTAAAAAAAAAAAAAGCAAAAATAGATTTTATTTTTGTAATCTGAAACGACCGAGTTCTAAATCTATGATATCTATAGATCATTTTTAATAATGAAAATACATTTTGATTTGTATTCATACTTCATATTTAATTTGTACATAACTTTTCTTTCATTGATACATCTATACACATGATTTTAAAATGACATTTCAGTTATTAAGTCTTATAGCCATTTTTTTTAACCTCTTTCAAGTCACTTTTGGAATCGGTGTTCGAGATCATGAGTAGTCTACTAGTTTGGGACCACTAAATCCCCTTTTGACACCACTATGAAATAATACATGGTGGCCACCAACCAATTTTTTTCTTAGATAATATTTTTTTTAATTTCACTAATTTAAAATATTTACTAATTTTCTTAATTTAAATTATTTCATCCATTCTACCCACTTTTTTTGGACAAAAATGTATCGCCACACAGTTTTTTTTTCTGTAGGGTAAACAACAAAAAATTAGACAAATTTAACACTTGTGACATTTATTTTTGTATACTGAATCTCTTAAAATAGTAATGCTAATTCAAAACAAAAACATTAAAAATTTGACTTGAGATATTGGTTTAAAGAAAATATGAGCAATGATTTTCTTAAAAAGCACTGTTAAGATAAAATACAATAAACAGTACAGCTTTACATTGAAATGTAAATACAGTAACTCACAGACAGAAGTGTTGGTACACTTATGACTTTCAATGAAATAAGACAATCCATTAATTAAAATGAATATTTCAGAATGAATTTAAAAAAAGAAAAAAAAACATGTGCTCTATTCTTAGCAAAACTGCATGAAAATTTTTAAAAACAAAGTAAAAGTTTATTTGTAAGAAATCAATCATCAAAAAGTTAAAAAAAACTTTATCGCAAAGAAGTCATTGCACACTTTCAAAAAAAATCTCTGTGTATTAATAAATATTCTAATTTTTCTAATTAGTAATATTTAGTAAAGTTTCCTTCCACATGTAGAATAGCTTTTATAAGTTTTTAAATAAATGTAACAAGTTTTTTTTTGTCTGGTAAAATTCGAGCAGAATATTTTTTTATTAAATTTTACAGAAACTTTTACAGCACTCTATTGTGAATTCATGAATTTTTCCACAAATTTTAATCTCTTATATCAAGTCCTTTTAAGCATTTTATCACATATTGAACAGTGCAATAGGACACAATATATTAAGTTAACAATAATCATTACTTATTTACCTCATATGATGACAAAAAATCAATTGTTAAATCAATTATATCAATCAGTATTTTGTTAAATCAATTTTCTAGGACTAAACAAGTTTTATTCCAAGTAAACTAACAAATGGGATGGTATTATGGAGCATAAAAATGATTATAAGTGATGTACAATCACAGCAGAAGCAATCTCTGAACAGAGCAATTTAAAAATTCAGATATTTTTTTTTAGTTCTACAATATTGAGATATTATTGCTTTTATATTTACCAGAAATCTTTCTTCTCCTTGGTCATCATCTATACAGAGGAATTTTCGGCCATCTGTTGTGTTCTGCCAATCTCATCTACATCATGTATCAGGGCAGGACAGGTATTAGGGCATGCCTAGCCCTGTACATCTTCTTTTCTAGAGTGGTGAATCTGGGTATTGAGGCAGCAGCCTCCAGGGATGTTGCATGTTTTCCAAGTGCTTCACTAAGAAAATAAACAAAGTAAAAATCAACTTCAAACTATTGAGAAATCAAAATATTATTTGCACTTTTAACAGAGTAGCAAACTTGCTTACAAATGAGACAAATATCTATGAAGATAAACACTATTTTTCTCAGCTTAAACTTTTTTCTTCTTCTCTCTTTAGAAAGGGAAGTAGTAACTATTTTTGTTTCCATTAGAATATCTAATTTATTAATGACCATGTTCGCATCCATCACATCCAAACCTAAAAATCTGGAAAATGATTCAGCATAATAATAAACACTAGCTTTAAAGATACAAAAACATAATTGTACCATGCACAACCATTTTATTAGTTCCAAGTACCCAATTAAAATTATGAACATAACACACACTTTCATGTTAACAATGAGAAAATCATCTTAAAATGTATATAGTCTCAACATAAAAATTTTTTGAGTGGAGGAAAAGCCAAGAAAATATATTAATGTCTTTTTGAATGTTTAAAATTATGCAGATGTGTTTCTGTAAATTTTTTCTAAAATGACGAAATTTATTTTCTTATCAATTTAATAGGAAGTTTTTATATGATATGTTTGTTTTCATTCATAAAATTCTGAACTAAACTTGATTCTTTTCCTTTTAACTTTTGAAAAAATTTTGTCAACAATTAAACAAAATAAACATTTGTATTAATTAAACAAAACAAACGTCTAACAATAACTTACTTTTTGTATTAATTAAATTTCCTGCTCTATTACTATAAATGCTATAATTATATATTAATTAATATATATTAATGTTATAATTTTAAAAAAAATTTTGATGTTATAATTTAAAACTGAAAAATAAATCTTTATTTATTATTTTCTACATACTAAAGTTAATTGTAATTTTGAAATTTTTTATTTTTTACATAGATTTGTCAATAGAGTGAGATGGACACGTGCGAATTCTATAAATATATATATTATCAAATTAAAGAAAGAAACATTTTTTAAATTAGTTTGAATATATTTTTAATTTTAGTTACTAAAGTAAATTATAATTTTGAATTTTTTAACAGAGATTTATCAATAGGGTGAGATGGACACGTGCGAATATATATATAATATATATTATCAAAATAAAAAAAATTATATGAAGAAATTTTGATTATAGTCAAAATTACTAAATTCTATGTATAATAAATATACTAAATTCCGTTAAAAAAGACTTCGGATATTTTATTTCGATTTTTTGATTGCCATTATTGATAGTGAAGTCGTACCTCAATTTTCACTAGCATTGCAATTTTTNTTAGTTACTAGAGTTAATTATAATTTTCCACAGAGATTTATCAATAGGGTCAGGTGGAGACATGTGCGAATTCAATATATATATATATATATTATATTAAAATAAAAATACAACACATTTTTGAAATTATTATAAGATAGATCAATAAGTAAAGATACCGAACATTGTTTCAATGATATTATTTTAAATGCATAGCTTTTTGTGCGTCCTTTAATCTCCTTTCAGATAGTATTTAAATAACAATATTGCATATCATGCTTCATATAAAATTATATGAAGAAATTTTAATTATAGATATTGCTGAAATCCTTTAAAAAGGACTTTAGATATTTTATTTTGATCTTTAATTTATTTGACCACATTTATAGTGAATTCCTAATTTAATTTATTACCTTTATTGATAGTGAAGTCGTACCTCAATTTTCACTAGCATATTAATATACAATAATCCTGCCATTCTACGAACTCATTAAAAATATTACCTTTTCTGCTGAATTCTGGCTATGAATTATTTAGCTAATTAAATATTATACGAATAGTTCTTAAAAATATTTAATTTTTTATTAAATTTAGCAGTATACTTCCTTAGTTACACTCATTAATATCTTACAGAGAGCAGTGTAGTTTATTGGCATTTGCTCTAGAAAAAAAATAAAAGAGAAATTCACCAAATCTAGAATGCCTGGAAAATGACATATTAGCTTAGAAGTTTAAAAAACAGCCATTTTAAGTTAATAGTAAGTAACTCAACTTAAGCATTTATGTTAGATGGACCATAAATTGCCTAAATTAATTCTTTTTATCCACTGTAGAAGGAATCAAAAAAAATTTTGTAGCTGATATGTACGGAATAAAATTGTGTATAATAATCAATCATTAAATCAAAATCAATAAATAATTTTGATTACATCCAAGCATATTACAATCATACATAAACTTGGTATTAGGTTAATATTTGCTTTCCCTCCTTACAGTATTAGCAGTATTAATAATTTCTGGTAACACTTCAATGTCCTGACATTCATAAGCCAGGAAAATGACAAATTCGCCATTTTATAGCATATAACTTTACTTTAATAAAATATTTTGGCCTAAGATGTTTATATTCTGTAGAAAATAACAGAATTTCTTAAAATAACTCAGATAAATTTACGTAGTTTATGTTATAAAAGGTTTCAAGAAGCCAGGAAATGACAACACAAAAACCTACTCACCTTGAAAAATATTTTGAAATAGATTTTGAACCAGAAAATTAGTTCTTTATTCATGCAACAAGACATGTTCATATGGAAGGGTATCTAATCAATCTATTAACATAAGATATTGATTGCTGGCTCTATCTATACTCATGTCCATAAATTAGGGATAATTCAGAATCACACGGAAATCAAACTCTAAAATTAAAATTTCACCTGTCGAATTATCACACACATCCTGAAGAAGAATATGCAAATTATATGAAACCACTAGATGATGCTGGTAGTACGTGACAATGACGAGAGTGCAAGAGAGGGGTATATAAGGAATGGTGGCAAAGAAGTAAAATTGTTCAAAAGCGCTTTAAAAGCCTTTCAGTGCAATAACCGCATAGTTATGGCACAAAGGAAGCATTTGGATGACTTTTTACGAGGCAAAATCATCGGACGACTGGAATGTGGACGTACCCAGCTGGAAGTATCCGAGGAACTTGGAATCAGCCAGAGTGTCATCTCCAGGCTTTGGCAACGATTCCAAGATGATGGTAATGTGAGTAGACGTTACAGCACAGGTCGCTCCCGAGTTACAATGCCAAATGAAGACTGGTATTTGGCAGTTACTGCCAAAAGAAACAGACGGAGCACAGCATCAAACCTGTTTCGTCAGCTTTCTTCAGCTACCGGTACGACAGTTTCAAGGTAGACCGTGTACAGACCCTTAGGGCACATTGGTCTATATGCTCGTAGGCCTGTCAGATGTGTTCCACTTACCTCAACTCATTGTCGCCTGCGATTAGCCTGGAGCAGAGAGCATGCATTGTGGACACCGCAACAGTGGTCTTGTGTGATGTTTTCCGACGAGTCCAGGTTTAGTTTGCAGTCTGATTCTCGCCGAACTTTCATATGGAGAGCGTCAGGTACCCGTTACCACCAAGACAACACCATTGAACGACACCGTTATGGTGGTGCAGGAGGGCTCGTTTGGGGAGGAATTATTCTTGGTTCCAGAACTGACCTGCATGATCAGAGTGTAACGATGACAGGCCACATCTATAGGGATGTCATTCTGGAACAACATGTACGTTTGATTCGGGGCGCCATGGGTGCTGAATTTCTGCTCATGGACGACAACACCCGTCCTCACAGTGCAAACATTGTAGACGAATGCCTTCAATCAGAGGATATCACCCGTATGGATTGGACCGGACTTGAATCCAATAGAGCATGTGTGGAATATGCTTGGCCGACGAATTGCAGTCCGTCAACCCCCTTTCACCTGTTTACCGGACTTTCGGAGGGCATTACTTGATGAGTGGTGTAATATTCCCCAAGATCAGAGTGATAATTTGATACTCAGCATGCCTAGGCGTTGTACGGCCTGTATTGCATCGTCCGGGTGACATACTCCGTATTAACCATCATACTAACCATGTTATACTGTTTTTTGTAAATAGGTTCTTTTTTGAAATTTGCTCCAGGGAGTAAAAATCGCAATTTTTATTAATTATGTCAAACATATAGCATCTTTTTTGCTCTTTACCTTTTGTTTAATACATAGACTTTACAAATAAGTCAAATTTGTTTGGCTTCGATCTCTTTCTGTGCCTGAACTTTATTATCCTTAATTTATGGACATGAGTGTATTTTGGTTATAAACCATTAAATAAAAGTAGTCAGGAAAATGACAGATTTTCTTGGGACAAATAAATTATTGACAGAAAAATTTTTTTTAAACGAAGTTTTTGTAAATAATACTCTCTTCGTATGTTCTAAAAATGCTTACATCGGTAGAGATAAAAAAAAATTTATATTGAAAAAATTATAGGAAGTTTTGAAGCTAGTTATTATTGAAAACATTGTTTGGGAGATGCCAGGAAAATGACATTTTGAAGTTCAATTAAATTTTTTACTATACGAAACAGTCTATGCTAGTGCAAAGTCATTTTTAAGTGCTAACAGCAATGCATTTTTTTAATTTTTTAAATTAGTATTATAGTATTAGATCGTGGAGCAAGGGACAGTGAACTGTCATATTTCGTGAGAATCACCCATATATATATATATATGTATAACCTTTACAAATTAATGTTTCAATTTCCATGGGTATTAAAAATTAAATATATTAAATTGTATAATTAAATTTTTGTATCATAAGTATTTATCATTATATAATGATAAATACTATATTGTGGTATATGATAATATTATATATGATAATATTATATTATATGATAATATTATTATATATATGATAATATTATATTATTCAAACAAAATAAAGAATAAAATATTTTTCAAATAATATGGAAAAAATGGAATATTATTTTAATAACATCGTTTATAAAACGATAATATCGTTTATGCTCTACAAAAAATATGAATATTTTTCAATTATAAATAAAACAAATAAATTGCTAAAATAAAGTTTTCAGTATATTAAAATAAAATTTAGGGTAAAATTCAAATTTGGCCAGCCGCAGTATATGAAACTGTTATTTTATAAAATCATAATCACAAAATAAAAAATTGTAGTCATTTTATAACGACTGCATGAACGAATAATGATTTGGAACAATTGCGAAACATATCCTAATTCAAAATCTTAAATTACTATTNTCTCATATAAAATATGTTTCTCATTTACGTGAATTTTCGTCTAAACTTTGAGGATAATGTTCTTACATGTATACGGCATATAATATAAATGAAATCCCACTGAAGCACTTAAATTTTAAAGATTCGATTTTTACGATTTAAAGACCAATCATATTGATTCATAGAGGCAAAAAACATCAAATATGCTAACGATTAATTGTGTTACACATCCTTACGAAAGAAGGTTCTTTCTCTGAAGAAAGGTGTTTTTTTCTCTCGACTTTTGGTTTTCTGACTATCAAAATACGAGGGACAGTCGCAGTCTGGAAAATGTGGCCCCAATGGCGTAATCTGGACTGCGATCGAATTTGTAAGGTGTTTACATTTTTACATAATTTTAAACTTAATTTTAAGTGGCATATTACAAAATTTTAACGAAATCGACCGTATATGTATCTATGAATAGATAATCTCTGCATAGATAAAACTTAAATTAAAAAAAAAAAATCAGATACTATTATTTTTTGGGTTCCTTTAAGCCATTAGGATGGACACTTTGTCAGTGATTATAGTCGATCAAAATAAATTTAATGTGACTTAATACTCTGAAAAATATTCTTAGAGATAAGAATGATTTACTGTGGATTATTGATAGACGCTCTACTTCCATATGTTTGAGCGAGTAATTATGTAACAGAGAATGCAACTATTGTGTAACAATAATACGCACTGCCCTACAATAATGGAAAAGACACATTCAGATTTTGACATTTTTATGAATTTCTCAAGAAATACTAAGAAGATTATTTAATAACTTTAGAGAAACTTAAGTTATTCGTAGGGTTTAATTCAGTAATACAAATTCTGTTGTCCAAGCGCCACCTTAGTATTCATTTAATTGTCATTAAATTTAATATGGTAGACAAATTTTGAAAAAATTGAACTTTACAATTGTATATTTTATTTTATAGTACACATAAAAAAATTATAGAATAATATTAATAGAATTAGCTGAATAATATTAGTAGAATAATTAATTGAATTATTAATAAAAATTAATACATCCGCAAAAAATACTAGATATTTAAATGTTTGTTCAATGATTAGGGTGTTCAATGATTAGGACAATAAATTTCAAAGAAAGTTAAGCGTCTCATTGCTGTTAAACCTACATGGAAGAGTTTCATAGTTTTCCTCTCTATGAAGCGCTAATTCTGTTCTAAAAGGCCTTTCACAAAAAAATTTGTTTCAGCGTTTAAATTAAGGGTTTCCTTGTCTTCTGAGTTGGCTTCTATGATAAAATAGCAATCACAGGGTATATCTTTTCCCTAATCTGCACGGTGATTACTGATTAGTTTGGAGTGGAGACGTGATTTTCATTACTTTTTAAAAAATGCATTAAACTCTTAATCACCTGTTTAATGTATAATAAATATATAAAAATGTTAAATGAATGAGAATGTTAAATATATGAAGAAAAAAATTGGTAAAACTGTTCCGCAAATGCACAGAGTGCAAAAAATACTTTAAAGGCTCATCTTGAGAAGTTTTTTAACAATTTTTTTATATAAACTTTAAAATAGCAATTTTAATATTAATTGAAAATAGTTCCGAAAATTTTGTTGACTATTTGCAAAGTTATAGTCAAAAAAAATGTAACAAAAAACTTTCCATTTTATAAAAATTTTCACATCCCCATAAGCATATATGGCAACGTTACTTTTAAAAAGTAACGAGTAAAAGTACAAGTATTTTTAAAAAAAGTAACGAGTAAAAAGTAAAAAGTTCTTATTTTAAAAAGTAACGAGTAAAAAGTACAAGTAAAAGTACAAGTACTAAACAAAAAAAGTAACGATTTAAAAGTACATTTCTAGGAAATCGAAAATTCAAAGTAACCTAAAATTTTATTGAATAATATTCTTATGTTCTTTAATGTTTTTGCAAAATTGTTGTTATTTATTTAATTATTTTTAATTTTGAAAGTTATGGACATTAATTTATTTTTAAATTCGGAAGAATATTATAATATAATTTTATAATATAATCGTATAATATAATTTTAAAATCAAATATAATTTTAATATCAAACTTTTTATGGATTTGCACGAAAAAGAAATTTTATCTATTGATTTTAATTTTTAGTTTATTATTTTTATTTATTTAAATTACCATTGATTTAAAATTGTTTTACTCTATAGAAACGCGTTTTAAAAGCACAAACATAAACAAAGCAAACACGGGGTTTCAGATAGCTTTGTGATCTTTGAGCTAGTAAAAAATAATTGAATGTGCAGTATAAGTTGAAACAGAACAGTCTACAGTTTTATTTGTAACAATGGCTAATGCTGAAGTCATGCGAGAAAATCATTTTCCGAACATTTCTGCCTAACGGAATAATTAAAATTTGTAAACGAATTTTAGTATCAGCGGCTAAATTAATACCTTCGAGTTTTCAAGAGTTAAAATAGTAATTATAATAGTTTTCAATAGCACAAATAGTTCTGAAGTTCTTAGAGATTTGACTGGGCGTTGTTTGACAAGGTCGGGCGTAAACATAATTTTATTAAAAAATGTACTAGATAAAAAATGTATTTAGTAAAAAATGTATTAAGACAAAAATGTATTATTAATGAGTTCAAAACGAAAACTGAAAAACGTAATAACAAAATCCAACATTTTTTATTTAAAATGTATTAAATAAATGTATAAAACTCAAAAATGAATGAAAATAACTTGCTAATCAATATGTTTTTTCATTTTGCAAAATAATTGCATTTCGAAAGTGGTGTCACTGAGTCTGCTGCGAGAATTTCTCAGAACGTGCTTAGCCACGCTGAATAAGCGCTCCACGGGAGCACTAGAAGGTACTGCGGTATTATATTTCACAAATAATTTTTTACGATTGGATATCGATTCAAAATTGATATGCTTTCCGTTTCGACATTTGAGCTCATGTATGCCATAAATTCTTCTGTCGCTGGTGATTGGCATGATGTTTTCAGGTTTAGAAAATTGAAAATCCCTGGGTTTTTTTTCTGTTACGCTATTAGTTATAGCAGGGTGTTCAGCTTGGACAATTATTTCCAATTTTTTTGTAGCCTCCTTCCTAGCTATTTCTTCCAACCAATTAGATTTGATGCAAGGTACCAGACCTGCACCAAACAATAAATCGTCCTGCGATTTCACATCGCGAAACCTTTTGTAGTTCAAAAGAGCCGTCTTTTCCCTTTCCTGAAAAGGAAAGGACGGCTTTTTTGAACTGCGAAATGACAATTTTAAAAGGTCAAAGTATTTAAACACGAAGTTATCTGTGAATGCATATATATTGCACATTAATTTTATAAATTAAAAAAACATAAGCATTTTTTTTAATTAATTTTTTTTTAACCGAAACTTACCGAGTTTTAGAAAAAAGTAACGATTTCATTCGACATTTCCGTTACAAATACTTGTACTTTTTCCCTAAAAAAGTAACGAAAGTACAAGAAAAAATACTAAATTTAAAAAGTAACGAAGTACAAGTAAAAGTACGTACTTTTTACTTGTACCGGCGGTACAAGTAACGAAAGTAAAAGTACTGCCATAAATGCCCATAAGTATGTAAGGGTTTGCAAATAACAACCAAAGTAATCAATTCAAATTAAAATCTTTTATTTCATCTATCAATCCATCATCAAACTTTCTTTTGAATCTATCATTCTAGTTAATTTCTTTAATTTTCGGCATTGGATGTTCAAAAATACTTGTTTTCGTTCGTAATTCATTTGCTGGTCTTTGAAAGCTTTAAAACGTTTTTTAAGTACGGGAAATTCCATGACCTAAACACGACTAAAGTATTTCTAAGTATATCTTGAGAAATAATTCTAATTGGCTTTAAACTACTTTCTTTTAATTTTGTTATTCAAATTTTTTTAATGTTTGGAATGTCTCCTACCTCATAAATTATTGGTCCAGTTTTTATTAGATTTTCCCATGCTTCAATGTTATTTTGTGACATCTAATACAACTAATAGTTCATTTTTACTTTTGAAAGAATTTTAAAATTGTAGTTTACGGGCGTTGCTTATGTAATATTCTATGTGTAAAAAAAGTTTCTGTACATAATATATTTTTTTCTCTTTTTTTGTATACAATGTAATTTCATAGAAAAATCTGAAAAATTGTTTAGATTGATCAAATTGATTTACATTCCTTCATTTCGTATGACAAAAGCCAAATAACTATATTTAATTTATTTTGTAGTAAAGGTTAATTTTCTGAAAGCTAATAAATTGTCAAAAAATTTATTTACGAAAAAGAAAACTAAGTTTTAAAAAGGAAAGCTTCAGGATCAAGATTTATGAAAAAGTAAGAAAAAAACTTTCGGTTTGGGAAAAAAAGTGAGTTAATTATGAAACCGCATTTAACAATGATGTGCTTAATAATAATAAATAAAATTGCCGTGAAAATATTTTGTTTACACAATTAAAGACCATTGAATGATTTCTCATTTTCGTACTGAACATGACACATGAATTTAATTTTGTTCTTTATTTCGCAAGACTGTATCACGCTTTAAATGTCAATACATAGAAATAGTTTCAACCATAGTCACATAAAATCCTGGAAAAAAAAATAATTTCTAATTATGTTTTTATGGTGCAATTCCCATATAATGTTAAATTCTTATATGTGTTGCATAGTCAAACCTCATTGATACAGATGATAAATTATATAGTTTAAAATTATTTATCATAACAATAATAACATTATGATAGATTTCGATAAATTTAATTCACGTAAAAATTGTATTCAATGAAAAATTAGATCTGAGCTTCAATTAAAAAGAATCTTAAAGATTAAAAATATTTTTTAATGAGATTGTTAATAACGGCTTTCCATGTTTAGAAAAAATGTTCTGATAATTGAAATTTTATTTAATTCTATAGTTTATTTAAAATTGCAGAAACACTACATAAATCCATTTCAATCCGCTAGACAGGCTAAGCCATTCATGAAATGGTGGTTAGTCAAGGTAAAGCTCTTTCGCTTCTTTCATTCTTAGAAAATTTTCCCTCTTATAGCTAAGACTTTTCCCTCTCATGACTAAGACTTCGATCTCACTCTTGCGGAGAGGAAAAACCCTTCTCCATACCAGGCGAAACAGTAACCTCGTTATAAGAAAAGCACTAAGAGAAAATAGCTATATCATGCCAAGAGAATATTAAGCCAAGCTGATACTAGGGGGGACAATGGGACGCACCTGAAAGCAATTACTCTTATCTTGACGGCTGAAGTTTTGACGAGGTCTACAATGAAACGGGAGTTTGAGTCCCAGCGTTGACTCAACAATATTTCCATAACCTAGCTCCAATGCCCATTACCTAGAAAAAAAGCCTATTAAATTTCCTTTTTATAGTTTTGAAACCATACTAATTGTAAATGGTTAAAAAGCCAAATAGTTTTGTATGGTTTTTTAACAATTTTAGTTGTAAATGGTTACAAAACCATTAAGATAAGAAATTATCATTACCCTAAACTTTACGATTAATTTGATGATAAGACTACTGCCGGTTATTTTATCATAATTTTAGAATAAAAATTGTAACGGTGACCATATACAAGTATATTGCTAACGTAAAGCTTGCGTAAGAAATCTAATCTTACGTAAACGGACCTAAGCTTACGCAAGAAAATCACTACCCGCTTACTTTTTTGGTGAACTCTGAAATTCCTAGAAAAAATTTCCAACTTTCTCATTCCTCAAACTTAACTTTTATTCTATTTGAAGTTTTTCGAAAGTTTTGAAACAATTCATTTCGTAAAAATATGGTGATTTTAATGCCTTATGGAAGAATTTATCATAATCCTTCATCCCACCTGTCAGTAAAAATAAGTATATCAAGCACCTCGAACCCTAAATGATGCTTATGTAATCTTTAAACAGCCTCTATTCTTCAAAAGAAAATAGGGATTAAAAATAAACTTTAAATTTTCAACTGAGTTTTACAATGTAGAAAAAAAAAATTTCATATTAAAATTTAGTCAGTATACCCAGACAGGATTTTGTCTGTTTAAATAAAAATAAGAGTAAAATTAAAAAAGAAAATCTTTAAAAGAAAATGTATAGTATATTACAAGGTTGGCCAACCTGCGGCTCGTGAGCCGCTTGCGTCTCTTTGAAGGATTATTTATGGCTCTCGATGAATGGACCAGAGTTCAACTTTTCATTTTTGAGCTATTTTATTTTAAAAAATTATTATCGTTCCTTATCGAATCGACAGATATCACAGATCTTCTGCAATTGGCAGTTTTCACACGTTTTGTTTCATGTGACTTCGTTGTTAAAGAAAAATTATTAAGTTTAGTAGCCCTTCCAGAGTCAACCCGCGGTGTCGATATTAAAAATGCATTAGATTCCGTAATGAAAACTTTTGATGTGTTCCTAATAAACTTGTAAGCATTGCAACTGATGGAGCTCTGGCAATTCTGGGTAAAAAAAGAATCGATCTTATTGGGATTTTAAGATATAATTCTCAAATTCCACAATTCATACCGATTCCCTGCATAATTCACAGAGAATATCTCGTTACAGTGTTTTCAATAAATATAATTTCCGTAAAAAAAATTTCATGCCTTTTTTGCCTACTTTTTAAATACGTATTTAATTGCGGCTCGCGAAAAATTTCAAATTTTGAAAAATGACTCGACTGTTAAGGAGCTTGGCCACCCATGGTATATTACTATATTGTTTTCAATATAAACATTTTTCTCTTTCAGATTGTGGAAAAATGAAGTATCAAACGTAAAAGTTCAAATGCTTCCCCCTCATCATCATCATAAATGGCGCGACAGCCCAGGGTTGGCCTTGGCCTTCTCTAGAAGTTTTTTCCAGGGTAACCCTTTTCCTGCTGGCATTTTCCAGTTTGTCGTTTTTAAGACCATAAGGTCTTTTCCTAGGCCATCTATCCATCTCAAATTCGGCCTGCCTCTTTTTCGTGTGCCAACTGGTCTGGCATTGAAAACTATTTTTTTCTTTAAGCTCTTTATTTTTTCTGATAGCGTGGCCTTCCCATTTTATATTTTGTCGTTTAATAAAGTTAATACTGTCAGGTTCATTATAAGAGTGTTAAAGCTCTAAATTTGTATTTCTAAGTCATACAGCATTTTTTTGAATTTCTCCAAAAATACTTCTCCAGACCTTTCTCTCATAGGTACCCAACATAACCTCTACAACAGTTGAACTTCTTCAAGGTCGCTCATGGATGCTTCGTTTCTACCCACATGACTGATTACTGTCTTGTGGCGTCATCAAAGATTCATCGCATAGAACGTCACACAGAACGTCATCTTCATTAAAATGCAACGCTGCTGGAAGAAGCCGATCTATCAAGATGCAAATCAGCTTTCCTGGACTGCGCGCGCCTACACTCAAGAAGGATAAAAAGCAGCTCACCGTTCATCAGTATGCCACTTCGACTTCAGCTCTCACCCGGGGATGTGTGCTGGACCTAAGCAACCTAGTCCCGAAGTACTGATGTCTTTCTACTTACTTTGATGATGGATTTAATGTTGTAAAACGCTTTTTAGAATTTCAGTTGTATATGAAGGAAATAAGCCAAGTTATAGTTATAAAATCAACCATATTTTAACTATCCCAAATCAGCCCAGGTTTACGGCAGTCGCTCTCTTTAGACTTGTAACGGGTCATGACTGTCTGGCCAAACACCTTTTTAGCATAAACATTTTTGACTCTCCTAAATGCAAGCTCTGTCGTCTTGGGGAGGACATGGACTTGCCCCATATTTCCATCTGTCCTGCGCTCATCTCCACTACTGTGTGTGGACGCTACTGGGAAGCTAGGGCCCGTATGGGCTAAGCATGTCACTATGCATTTAATTCTATTTATCTCTTTTTGCCTTGTTTTTCTTGTTATTTTATCCTTTTTGTTCTTTTAAATTGGCCTGCCATTGGAAATTTAAAAAAAAAGTTATAAAATGTCTGGTATCTTCTAAATACTTCCAAACACTAAAGATGATGACCCCAGGACAAGAACTAATTTCAATGGAGTCCTGCAAGAAATTTCCTCACGTAAGTTCCTTATGTTTGCTCATAAAAGGTCTTTCTGGTTGCCCTCTGCTGTACTAGGAATATTCTGTGCCTTTTTTGCATTCTTTTCTACAATGCCTACTGATAGTGAAGTCATGAGTGTGGCTGTTAAAACACCTCCTGTTTGGCGGGATAATATAGAGTTGTGGTTAAGTAACATTGAGTCCCAATTCGAAATTGCAACCATTACTGCGGACGGTACAAAATTTCACTACGTTGTTTCTGCGTTGGACAGTGAACTTTCGTCTTTTGTCTCTGACATAATAAAAAACCCTCCGGCTGAAGATTCCTACGTAGCTCTTAAAAAAACGTCTAATCGATCAGTTTTCAGATTCTGAAAGTACTCGTATTAGGACTTTATTATCTGATATGTCGTTGGGTGATCTGAGACCGTCTCAACTTTTACACAAAATGACGCAATTGTCCGCTACTAAAGTTTCAGATGAAGTACTTAAAATGCTCTGGCTTCAAAGTTTATCATTAAACATTCAACAAATATTATCAGTCAGCTCGTATAAGTTAGAAAGTTTGGCTACAATAGCCGACAAAATTTCTGAAATTGTTATTATAACCCCTACAGTTTCCGCAATACAAGATGACTCTGATAGAATTAGTAAACTAGAAGCAACTGTTGCCGAACTGAATAAAACCATAAGGAGACTTTCATCATTTAGGTCAAAATCTCCCAGAAATAGACTGCGAAGAAAGTCTCCCACGAGAAAACAACAGTATTCTACGTGCTGGTACCATTTTAAATTCCGAAATAAAGCGCTGAAATGCAAGCAGCCATGCAGTTTACAGGAAAACTAGCTTGCTCGCAAGTTTCGATGACGGCTGCTGCGAGTAATGACCATAGTCTCTTATTTATTAATGACCAAAATTCCGGTACGAAATTTCTGGTAGATAGCGGATCAACAGTTTCGGTTTATCCCGTTCAGCATCCAGTGAAACATCTTGATAAAAATATCCAATTACTTGCTGCTATCGGCTCGAAAATTTCCACTTATGGGAAAAAGGTGCTTACATTAGACTAATAATTCCCGCGAACTTTTCGGTGGACCTTCATTCTGGCTGATGTGTCACGGCCGATTTTAGGTGCGGATATTCTTGAACGATTTGAACTCATTCTGGATATTAAAAATCGTCAACTAATCGATAACACATCTGCAAAGTACATTCGTGGTTTTAACACCTCTCAGCCGAGTAATAGCATTACCGCAATAAGTAAAAATTCGGTATATCATGAACTTTTATTTAAATTTCCGAATTTGACAAATCCTTCAGTTAATGTCCTAGTTAAGGATCACGGAACTACGCACTGTATTATCACAAAAGGTCCTAATCTCTGTTCCCGAGTTCGTAGGTTGCCGCCTCATAAATTGGCTGCCGTTAAAGAGCAATTTCAGGAGATGATCGACCAGGGAATATGCCGACCTTCCAGCAGCCCTTGGAGCAGCCCCATACATCTCGTGCCAAAAGGGAAGAATAATTGGCGTATTTGTGGAGATTACCGCCGGCTCAACGACGCCACGGAGCCGGACAGATATCCAATACCACACATTCAGGATTATGCTACCGAATTACACGGAAAAATTTTTTTTACAAAACTGGATCTAAAACGCGCATATCATCAGATACCTGTTGAACCTAGTGACATTCCAATAACTGCTTTAATCACCCCAATAGGGTTGTTTGAATTTAAGTATATGACTTTCGGTTTAAGGAATGCTGCCCAAACTTTTCAACGGTTTATTGATGAAACATTAAGAGGTTTAAAATGTTTCGCATACCTTGACGACTTACTTATCGCGTCAACGGATTTATCGGTTTTGGAGGCTATTTTCACACGTTTAAATACTAAAGGACTGGTTTTTATAGATAAATGTAGATTTGGTGTAAAAGAACTTACTTTTTTGGAATGTCTAGTTTCGAAAGATGGAATCAAACCAAATCCCGACACAGTTGCGGTACTTAGCAACTATCCAAAACCAAGCAAAGTTCGCGCTTTACAACCGTTTATAGCAATGGTCAATTTCTATCGCAGATTTATTCCCAAAGCTGCAATTCAACAAATGGCACTTTACGATTTAACTAAGGGCAGGAAGAAGAATGACTCCACCCCTTTACAATGGACTGATGAATCTGATAAAGCTTTCAATATTTGCAAGCAATCAATCGCAAACGCTGCACTTTTAGCACATCCATACCCTAATGCTAAAGTTTCTCTTTCAGTTGATGCTTCAGACCTTGGCATAGGAGCTGTATTACAAGAGCATATAGTAGCTGATAGGACTGAACCACTTGCGTTTTTTTCTCGTCGTTTAACACCTACTGAAAGTAAATACAGTACTTACGACAGAGAGTTGCTCGCAATTTATAGCGCCATCAAAAATTTTCATTATACACTGGAAGGTAGGTCCTTCACAGTTTTTACATACCAAAAGCCTTTAATTTTTGCTTTTAGCCAGAAACACGAAAAAATTTCTCCCCGTCTACTCAGGCACTTAGATTTTATTAGTCAATATACTACTGATATTAGATTTATTTCAGGCAGCGATAACGTTGTCGCAGAGACATTCTCTCGTATAGAGGTGATAGATTTACCTAGTACGATAGACTACGCAGCAGTGGCGGAGGAGCAACCAAAAGACGCTGAGCTGAAGGAATTAAAATCTAACCCTTCCTTGACGATCAAGCCGATCGTTTTTAGCTCAAGCGATCTCCACTATTTTGCGATACCTCTACGGGTAACATACGCCCGTGTGTTCCGGAGAGCTTCAGACACCTTGTGCAGAAGTCAATACATAGCTTGTCTCATTCAGGCCCCAGACCGACTACTCACTCTGTTAAACAGCAATACATTTGGCGATCTCTGAAGAAAGACTGTGCGGAATGGTGCAAGAAATGTTTGGATTGCCAGAGATCAAAAATATCACGAAATACCAAAAGCCCTCTTGGTCAATTTTCAACTGCGGTCGACAGATTGCGACACGTCCACTTGGACATTGTGGGACCATTTCCCCCATCGCAAGGATACACTTACATCCTTACGTGTATCGATCGCTTCACTCGATGGCCTGAAGCTATTCCCCTGAAAGATCAGTCTGCCGAAAGTGTTGCTAACGCTTTCTTTTCAGGACGGGTTGCTCGGTTCGGTGTGCCAGAGATTATCACGACTGACCCGGGTCGTAACTTCGAAAGTAATTTCTTTTCAGTTCTTTCGAAGTCTCTGGGTACCAAATGTAATAGAACCACTGCTTACCATCCTTCGGCAAATGGCTTGATCGAACGCTTTCACCGGCAGTTAAGGGGAGCTCTCAGGTGCAGTCTCGCCAGGCACTGAAAGATGGATGAAAAAATTACCGATCGTCCTCCTGGGAATACGAACTGCCTTAAAGGAAGATCTTAACACCTCGACAGCAGAACTGGTATACGGCTGTAATCTTCGTCTGCCTGGCGAATTTTTTTCTTCTATTTCAGGTACGAAATCTCCGCAGCAACTGCTACTATCCTTGAAGGAGCACTTCCGGCAGATTTGACCATCACCTACCTCACGTCATGGGTCAACGGAGATGTTTGTCCATGCATCCCTGAAAGATACTTCGCATGTTTTCATCCGTGACGATGCTGTCCGTCGTCCATTCCAGTCTCCTTACCTTGGTCCTTATCCGGTGATCGAACGCAAGCCGAAGTTTTTTCAAGTCCAGGTCGGAGCTCAGAAGCGAAGGATCTCCATTGATAGACTTAAGCCTGCGCATTCTTTTTCATAGATTCAAGAGGCTCCAGTCATCCCGCCGCCGATACATCCCGTGAAGTCTGTTCTTAAGACGTCCACAACAACTCGGTTAGGTCGACACGTCCGTTTCCGGATTCCCGTGCCTGAGCGTTCTGGACTGGTAAGGGAGTCCTGTGGCGTCATCAAAAATTCATCGCATAGAACGTCACACAGAACGTCATCTTCATTAAAATGCAACGCTGCTGGAAGAAGCCGATCTATCAAGATGTAAAGCAGCTTTCCTGGACTGCGCGCGCCTACACTCAAGAAGGATTAAAAGCAGCTCACCGTTCACCAGTATGCCACTTCGACTTCAGCTTTCACCCGGAGATGTGTGCTGGACCTAAGCCACCTAGTCCCGAAGTACTGATGTCTTTCTACTTACTTTGATGATGGATTTAATGTTGTAAAACGCTTTATAGAATTTTAGTTGTTTATGAAGGAAATAAACCAAGTTATAGTTATAAAATGTCTGGTATCGTCTAAATACTTCCAAACACTAAAGTTTTTTTAAGGAAAAAGAAGAAAAAAACTTTCAGGGTGCTTTATTGTAAGACTTCAATCCATTCCATTGTAGTTTCCTTTGATCCGTCTTAAATTTGCAAAAAAAATTAATTGTTGTGTAAAAAACCATTGGAGTAATTAGTTAACTTAGATAAAAGCTTTGCATTTTCAAAAATTTGAAATAAACCGGGGGCAATCTTATCTAATCTACCTAATTTTGTCTTTCAAAATATTTTACACTACTCCGTGTTTTGAAAAAGGAAGAAGACTCGATGATTTTATCGATAATCTTTAAAAAATTTATTTAGAATCTTTTTTTAGATTTTACTACATTTTGAAGCTGCGGTAATATAAATAAAACCTCGGATGAAGGAATCCTTTTCAAAATTTTTAATTACTCTCTTATAAACTGTAAGAAATTTCGAGCTATGTTGCACCAAACATTGGTATTTATTTGCTGGCTACTTAAAGTCGTGCTCAGTTTTACTATATATTGGTGCTTTCACTAGCTCCAAACAACGAGAGAAGGTTGCACCAAAAATTTGAATTTTGCAACAGCCAGAAAGCGGTGAAAGGTTGCACCAAAATTAAATGTTTCGAAGGGAACTGCAAATGGAGGAAGGTTGCACCATGATTTGGTATTTTTGAAGGGAACTAAAAGCAAGGATGGTTGCACCATTATTAAATATTTTTAAAGCTCCAAAAAGCAGAGAAAGATAGCATTATTATTAAATATTTATTAAAAAAAGAGAAGATAATTTAAATCAAATTATAATTTAATTATTAAAATCTATAAAAATTAATAAAACTATTTTTATGTTAGATGTGTTATTAAATAATACATCTAAAATAAAAATAGCTTTTTAAATTTTTATATATTTAAATAATTAACTTATAATTTGATTTAAATTGTCTTCTCTTTTTTTTTATAAATATTTATTAATGATGCTAACTTAATCTGCTTTTTGGAGCTTTAAAAATATTTTTGTTCATATAAAAACTTTTCCTTTCTTCAAATTGACATACGTAAAATTTGAATTATTTTCACATTTCATTTAAAGCACGAACAGATGCTATAGAGTTAATACCGCTAATGTTTTAAATAGAAAATAAAAAAGAATTTTAATTTGAGGCTGAATCAAATTCTTATTACTATGTATTTTGAAATTATTTTATGATTTAAAAATGAAAATATTTCTTTCACAAATAAAAATTTATATAAAAAAGTAGACAAATATTGTATTGGTCAACCCCCACTCTCTAATTAAGGAAAAATTCCAATATTAATTGCATTGGCGTATGGAAATATTAAATTTGAAGTAAATTAAGAAATGTAAAAATAATGAAATAACTTGGAAATATTAACAAAAAATCTATAGATCCAGATCAATATTCAAACATAATTTACTCATTTACAATCACTTTAATGTTTGTATACATAGACAGAATGTAATAATTTTTATGCAAAATTTTAAAATTTAAATATATTATACTTTTTATACATATCACAGCATTCATTAAAAAATACAAATTATTCGCTCAAAGATATGATAGATAGTACGTTTATGTTACTAAGACAGAGCATTCCATTCAATTCAAACTTATTTTAAATTTATAGTAATTTAAAATAAAAATTACGTTATGCCTCAATGCTTAGAGTTTTGAAATTTGGGATCATCTGAAAATAATTTTCTATATTTTAATAAGATAGTAAATTTCTTGATATATTCTGCCTCACCTGAATTAAAATCTACAATATAGCTAAATTACTTTTTACAAGCATAATTTACTACTTGATAAAAAGAGTAAAATTTCACACAGTTTGGAAAAAAATACTGTAATTTTTTTTTTTACATATTAGCAAATGATGGTGAGTTGATTGTAAAAAACACAACAGGACTTAAAAAGATTACACACAAATAAAATTTTGGAGCCTATTTACAAAAGAATAATTGTTTTTCCAAACACAGGTTCTTCATTCTCAAAACTTTAAACTATACACATTCCTTGTTTGTAAGTTGCTCCTGAAACTAGTACTTTTCAAGAGAGAAAAAACTGTTTATAACCTTCTGGAATTCTGGTAATTTTGGCAGAATAAATATTTCTATCAATAGGTTCGGCACTGGGTATAACAATATTTTTTCCTGTGTCTCTTTCTCAATTAAAATCATTGAAGTAGTTGGTGCCTTTATGCTAATGAAAGAAGATTAAAAAGAATGTAATTTATGCTAATAAAATGTACAGAAGAAACAAAATTTGAATCCTTACTTTTTTAAAACATAGAAAGATCAATCAAAGCAAGTCATATTTTAATTACTATTTTTAAAATACAACGTAAAAATNATTATTATTATTATTATTATTATTATTATTATTATTATTATTATTATTATTATTATTATTATTATTATTATTATTATTATTATTACTAAAATGCGCTAAAGCACCAAAATAGAATTTTTGCACTTGAGAAATTGTGAATTGAATTTTATGCTGAACGTCCCAGTAAAAAATTTGCTGAAAGAACTGTTAACAGTTAAAATAATAAATAAACAAATTGATCATCAATTGCATAGATAAAAGAGTTCGTGTTGAGTCTAAGAGGGTGGAATCTGGCTGCTGATTAACACACAAGCAGTATTCATGCAGATAGTATTAACACTGCACATGTATACTGTTTGTGAGCATTGCCTTTTTAACTAAAGATCTTTTGTTTCATAAGCAAATATATTTCAGAATAAAAAAGAAATTTACTTTTATAATTAAAATGAAACTTTTCAGAAAAATTATTTAAAAAGAAAGAAAAAAACTGTAAATATTATAAAGAATACGTATGACATTTTTGAGGATCAATGAAAACGTTCTATTTCATGGTTATGTTATCTTTCCCTCCCTCACAAAACACAAATGTGGGCTAAATTAATATACATAAAGCTACAAAAAAATAAAATAAATAAGTAAAAACAAAACAAAAAAACATAGAAAAATAAGTATCCAAAGCAGAGTATCTATGAGCATTAAAGTATTTTTTTATTTGTATTTAATAAAAAATATATATTTATTAACTTTTTAAATGCAATACTTTGCTTCATTTAAAATTTTTTTCACTTAGTTAAAAAATATTAATAATAAATTATGTTTTTTAAAAAAATTATTTAAAAATTATATAAGAAATCAGCTTATTTCTAAATGTCTAAAACAAAGCTTGCTCTTGCTGGTGTTTTGTTCTAAATTTCAGTAAGATATTCTTGGCGAATTAAAAAAAAAAAAAATTCGCTTTGTTTTCTTTAACGCCAATATTACCCACTATGTTTTTCTTCTACCTCGTGCGCTCAACGAACGTAAAGAGAAATCTAGTTTTCATGACAACGGTTAGTATTAATTTGAGGTGAATAATTCGCTTTGAAAATTTTACAACAAAAGCATTTTAGAATGTATAGACCAAAATTCGTGTAATTATGTGACATTACAAACGAAAATGAGCAAAATAGAACGTGAAAATCAAAACAAAAGCGATTGATAAAATAGCTTATATATTGGTAAAAAGTTTTAATCCTAACAGAAAGCACATGCGAATTTTTTTGTTCGGTAGAATGAAATAAAGACACGAACCTATAAAATTTTCACCGGCAGTAAATTTGGCGGAAAACTATGCTCCTTTAGCCAAATAAACTGTAAATGCACTTTCTGTGCTCATAAAATCGTTGTATTTCCTTATTTACTGAAAAAGAGCTAATGTAGATTTTAAAATATTTAATTATTCATACAACCAATACAGTTTCTTACACGAAATTTGAAGGTAACACTTTCAGAACAGACAACAAAATTTTTAAAGTTGATATGAAAGAAATGAACTGTAATTAATGCAAATAATTAAAAAAAGTTTACTTACCTTCAAAAGAAATTGACAATTTCAAAGACAACTTGCACGACATGATTGCAAGCTTCAACAACAAAATCGTCAATCTTGTCAACAGCTACAGAATAAGCTATCGGTCACGTGCCTATCATAGTACAAAAGTTTGGTGCAGTCGATTGCGCCAGAAACGTTGATTGCGCCATAAAACTTGATCATATTTTCTAATTTATGGTGCAACCTAGATAAAATAGTTTTTGATTTATCCAATTTATGGTGCAATTAGAAACTTTGCACCAAGTATTGGATAAACATTAACCGCGATTTTTTACAGTGTATGAAGTTTATATAAAATGGTTTAATATCCAGTTAGCGATTCAATAACCAGAGAGTTTTTAAATTATTGACTGATCGTTTTTAAACATCTTTAAAACGATGTATTCCTCAAGTATTGAAACATTTCTTTGATTAACACCCTTAGATTTAGTAAAGAATTATTAACACGAGAGCCGAATGTCCGTCTACTGACTATCACGTGATATGCAAACTATTCGATTAGTAATCAGATTTAGAAACAATGAAATCAGCTGGAGATAAAGGAGAAACAACAGTATTCGTTCATTTTTTACTAAAATGACTATGGGATTGCCATTTCTTTCATATTGAGGATTACTAGCTCCTGATAAATCAATAATGGTTCTCTCCTAGAGTTATTACAAAGTGAAAGTGAACTGTTCTAAAATGTAGAGAAAACGCGGAAAAAATTACAAAACATTGAAAAAAGTAAAAAATAATGAAAATCCGAAAAAAAGGAGCAAAAAATCAGTAAAAAAGGAAAAGAATGTCACTGTTCTGTTTTGTTCTTTCTTTAAATTTTTTATTGTCTGTTTTTACGTGATATTTTTCCTTAATGTGTTCCTATGTGATATTTTTCCTATTTGTTTCAAAAATTTTTTTTGAGTGATCCTCACACTATTGTATTGATATAGTTTGTTTTGACTATATTGATACAATATGTGAATGCACTCCTTTTTGCGGATATAATTGTGTGAGCTGATAAAAAGGTTATATCTTTTTTTCCGGATTTTTATTAACTTTTTGTTCCATTTTTTTCCTGTTTCTCGGATTTTCTTTCTTTTCTTTTTTTTTCTCGGATTTTTATTATTATTTTTTCCTTTTTCATTGTTCTGTAATTTTTTCCATGTTTTCTCTACATTCAGGCATTCCCAGCAGCAAGAATGCTTCTCTAG
This sequence comes from Parasteatoda tepidariorum, assembly GCF_043381705.1. Classification (NCBI taxonomy): domain Eukaryota; kingdom Metazoa; phylum Arthropoda; class Arachnida; order Araneae; family Theridiidae; genus Parasteatoda; species Parasteatoda tepidariorum. The sequence goes on along the minus strand of NW_027261960.1, from coordinate 15,135 downwards.
TGATTTTTAATGCTTTGATCCAAGTTTGATAGTTAAGGTAACTTTTCGAAAGGGGGTTATTTAAAATGTTTTTATTCTTTAATTCTTCAGGATCTAATATTTTTAATTCTGACCAAATAATTAGACTCACTATAAGAGTCTATGTAAAATCTTAATTATCAGGTGATACTATACAGCTTTATTGTTTTTACGCGACTGAAACCAGTCTGCCCTAGTTTACGTTCGTGTATCAATTGGATAAATTAGGCGATATATATAAGATAAGTTCGACGATTTGCCATATTAGATGATATATGAGAGAAATTTTTTAAATATTTTTTTTTATAGTACACGATTCCTTGCATCATGAAACTTTTTTAAGCTTTCTTAACAGATGTAATTCAGATTTGTTTTATTAAAAATGTTTTGTTTATTTATGAAAGATGCGTTATTTTTTAAATAGTTTTTCGAAAAAGGGGCTGAAACTATTTCTTGTATTATGAAATTTTTTCTCGCTATTTTTAAAAGATATGATTCAGATTTACAAATTGAGATAAAGGTAATGGGTCAGATCTTCACGGTTGAAACTTCCCCGAATAAAACGTCGCGGGTGCAAAACATGGCACAGAGTTTTCCGTGAACATAATTCGACTGGACAAAACTTGACAAATTCTGAAATTAATAATTAATATTAAATTATAAATATATCATGCAATTATATAAATAGTAAAAAAGTTACCCATTATATAATTTCAATAAATTATAATTCACAATTATCTTAGAATAATCCCCTTAAGTAATTATCATTAACCGTTATTTATAATTTATTATTGAATAGGAACAATAAATAGCATATTACTGTCATTAATAAGGTTGAAATATAAAATAAAGCAAAATTATTTATTGGATATTTTATCTTGTTCTTTTTCGTCCTTTAATCTTCCATTCTTCTCTTTTTTATTCGCCTTTTGCTAACAGAGTTGGCTTCTATGTAAATATTACTTGAAATATTACTATAAATATTACTTGAAAAAACTATTTGCAATATGCTATCAAATGCCAAATTATAAGCTGCTTAGTTTTATTCTACTTATTGCAAAAAGTTTTTTAATTAACTAGCTTCGATAGCTATTTTTTTCTTTGATTAAGGATGAAAAAAAAAGTTACACAGTCAAATAATAGTTTATTATCTGCGAATTTGAAATGAAAAGATTCTCCCCAGGTCCTCTTCTCAAAAGTATTTTGAATGAATGTGATTTTACTAGTAAGTATTGTTGTTTTAGAAAGCAGCAATAGAAAAAGTAGATAAGAAACCATTCATTTGAGAGTTAGTAAGGGTGTGGTTATTCAAGGAAGTGAACAATTCGTAGTCGACATTGATGAATGGGCAGCATATGCATTTAAGTGTGAACTGCTTTCAAATATACGGGGTTTAACCTTATGAGTGCAAGGATCCTCAAGAAAAGAAATACAGTTTAGTGTATTCAGACGAGAGTGAGTAGGTGTTTAAAACTGTAAGGATGGAAAGTTATGCTATTGGAAATGATCATGGTAAGTACTTATAACCATTCTATAAATAGTTAACTGAATTCTAATAAATTACTTATAAATAATTTTTAATGTGAAGATTTATTTAAGGTTATAAAATTTTCTGAATTGTAATGCGAATTAGATTATTTTCTTATTAACTTTGGAAAAATTGCTTTATTCGAATTTTATTTTTTATATAAATCTGAGATGTTGTTTCTTTCTTATAGATATATATTGTTTATTATTGTTTTTACGCGGCATAAACCGTTGTACACTTATTTATGTTCGTGCATCAATTGTTCCTGTATCAAAAATAAATAGAAAAAGGAAGTATATAAAAAATCTCCGAAATAAAACCCATTACATGTGTGTTTATATATAAAAGTATTGCATGTAAACTCGTGGATAGCCAAGTCATTATTAAAACACTACAATGAGTATAATAATTTAGTCTGACTATTATAATATACTAATATAATACCTGATATAATAAATATTCTATATTTATCGTCTAACTAATCCTGTCGTCGAATTTACATTATCAGTCGTCCAATTAAATCAATTAATACACGAACGAAAAGAAGTGCAAACCGGTTGCAAAAAGTTGTAAAGTATCACCTGATATTTAAGATTTTACATAGTCTTATAGCGCCTCGAATAATTTGGCCAGGGACTGTAGTTAACAGAATTATAATAAAATACTCATAAATATTCAATGTGAAGATTTATTTTTAGTAATAAAATGTGTTGAATTTTAATGCGAAATAGATGATTTCCTCTTGGAATTTTGGAAAAAAGAACTTTTTTTGTGTATATATAGATCGGAAATGTTGTTTCTTTCATATATATATATA